>NC_057795.1:233271490-233572070 GCF_018294505.1 Triticum aestivum
GGTAAACCGGGCTGTAGCGGGCTAACAGGACTCCAGTACTCAAAGCGTGACATTTCCCCGAAGGGACAGACACAGGAACGAAGAAGGACACATGCCGGCCAGCCTAAGTGTTCCAGAGCAGTAGCAAGCTACCATGGCTCAGCGGTAACACTAGGAGACATTTCCCGGTAAGAGAGGCTACTAAAGATAAACAACTAGATAGTCAGATCCCACACATACCAAGCATTTCAATCATACACACAATATGCTCGATATGTGCAAATACAACGAAGCATCACAACATGACTCTACGATACAAGTACTTTATTTAAGGCTCAGAGAGCCATACATAACATACACAAAGGTACGGGTCTCACGACCCAACATTCAAGTCATACAGTCATACAAACCAGCAGCGGAAGTAACTTGTCTGAGTACAGACAACTAGTAAAATAAAAGAGGCTTGGAAAGCCTAGCTATACTACGTGGTCCTTCACAAGCTCAGGGTCACCACCTGGGTCTTTTAGCCTACTCGTTGATGTCAACGTCTACATAGAACCCATCAGAAGGGGTTGCAGCATCTTCTGTAAAAAATGTAAATTATAGCAACATGAGTACAAAGGTACTCAGCAAGACTTACATCAGATCCTACATACATGCATATTATCAAGAAGGGTTGGTGGAGTTATTGCAGCAAGCCAGCTTTGACTCTTGGCTAGACTATCCTACGATACTTCAACTTGAAAAGGTTTTGCGCACACGAGTCCACTACACACCACTTAAATACACTACCGAGGATCCGCCTCCGTCTTCCTACGGAAGAGCCATCCTCGGCACTCACACTTATCTTGAGGCTTTTAGCAGTTTCCATTTACTTGTCTATGAACTGTATAGACAACCAAGTAGTCCTTTACCGCGAACGCGGCTATTCAAATAGATCATGTTAACCCTGCAGGGGTGTACTTCTTCATACACGCTCTCACCACTTACCGTCGTTTACACGACATGTACTCGGCAACCTTCAAACGGAAGCCCAACGTGGGTGTCGGCCACGACCTACCTAATCACCTAAGCCTCCAGTCCAGGTTTATCGCCTATTCAGGTTCCATCCGCAGGGAGTCCGGCCGAGGTTTCCCATACGGCCCCGAACGATGTGAACAGGGTTCCCGAGATACCTAACGGGTATTCGGTACACCCGGCCACGTACCTACCGCATCACAGCCCACCCCTACGGTCAGCGCTGTCCACGGCCTCCAGTAGGCTACAAACACCAGAAACTACTTGCAACTCCTGGACGGAGAACTAGGGTGAATAAGAAGCCGAGAGGATCCATTGGTTTCGGGCCCAATGCATGGTAGTAGCTGTATCTTAAATCACACATACAGATCTCAGTGCTTAAGGTCGGCTTCAATGAAACAACCCACCATGTACTCCTACATGGCCTCTCATCGACACCTTTACCAAATCGTGTTCACCACACCACTCTCATTACCGACATAATCATTTCACTCTAGCCCATCACCCAGATGAACCAGACCTGACACGACTCTAAGCATAGCAGGCATAGCAAGGTAGGAACAACACATACATATGGCTCATACAACTCCTACACATGCTAGTGGGTTTCATCTAGTTACTGTGGCAATGACAGGTCATGCAGAGGAAATGGGTTCAACTACCGTAGCACACAGCAGTTTGAAACGCGTTGTCTTAATGCAGTAAAAGAGAGCAGGAGCGAGAACATGGGATTGTATCGATATGATCAAATGGTTGGTTGCTTGCCTGATGGTTTGATGCACTCATACGGTAATCACGGTACTCCTCGTAGGCAGAACCTGTCGCAAAGGACACCGATACACAACCATCACCAAACAATGTGCAACAATATGATGCATGCATGAAACATGGCAATATGAATGTGTTGGGCTAATGCAACTAAAACCAGAAGGGTTTGAACCAATTTGAATCAAAGATTCAAATTTCAAACTCAAGCATGGCCTTTTAAAGTGCTTTTCCTTGTTCTTCTTTAAACATCAATTTAACTTGTTTGATCATGCATGAAAATAGTACAGATGGATAGATTGGATTTTTCTGATCATTTTTCATATATAATTTGTCTGATTTGGAGTTACAGAATAAAAGTTATGAATTTTTGAAGTTTAAATAATATTCTGGAATTTCCTGATTTAATTAAATCCAGAAATATATATATTGCGCCAGCATGACGTCAGCATGACGTCAGCGGTCAACTGCGGCTGGCTGGGGTCAAACCTGACGTCTGGGGTCCACAGTCAGTGACAGGGGGGTTTAACAGGGTTAGTTTAATTCTAATTAAGAATTAGTGGCGCTGGGGCCCACTGGTCAGTGTCAGGGGAGGGTTAATTAAGCGGTGATTAGCACTAAGCTAATCACCTGATGGGTCGGGCCCACATGGCAGGGTTCAGGCGACGGGGCTCGCCGTCGGCGACCTCTGGACGCGGCGAAGTCCGCGCCACAGGCCACGGGGACGGCGTCTGAGAGCACCGGGGCGTAGCCCGGGCTCGTCCGCATCCAGGGGAGCAGACGGGAAGCCGCGGGGATGCCGGAGCTCGTCGGAGCGAAGCTCGGGGCGGCGGACGGAGTTCGGCTTCGAGTGGAAATGGGCTGCGGGGCACGGGGAGGCCACCTGAGGGGCTCGGCGGCACCCTCGTGGCACTGGGAGCGCGAAGGGATGCTCGGTTTGGGCGGAGGCGGGCCGAGACGGCGACGGCGACATGGACGGCGGTGAGAGGCTTCGGCCGTGGTGGGGAGCGGCGCTACGGCATGGGAACGAGGGGGAGAAGAGAGGGGAAACAGGGAGATGCTCACGTCGATCACGCAGAGCAGCACAGCGGGGTCGGGGAAGACCTGGTGACGGCGAATCGACGGCGGCGGACGGCGGAGCCCGAGGAGGAAGACGATGGAGATGGCGGCGATGGAGGCCGTCCGGAGGCGCGTGGCTCGATGAGGAGGTAGCCGGCGACCTGGCGGAGCTCGTGGACTGCTCAGATGCTCTCGAGGGGCGCGGTGGCTACGTCTACGGCGAGCGGTGGCGTCGGTGGTGTTCGGCCGTGAGAGAGAGAGAAACAGAGGAGAGGACGAGGGCGAGGGGGAGTGCGAGGGGGTCGGGGTGGCTGCGTGGCGTCGTCCGGGGCATCGAGGGCGACGAGAAGGGCGCCAGGCAGGCAGGGAGGGAGGTGGCCTGCCGCGGTGGCGCGCGCGCGCGCCGGGCACACTCCCCTCCCTCTGTCGAGGACGAAGACGACAGAGGAGGGAGGCGGGCTGGGCCGCCTGCTGGCTGGGCAGGACAGGGAGGAGCCCAGGTAAGCTTCTCCTTTTATTTATTTCTGTTTTCTAATTTCTGACATTTGTTTTGATTTAAATAAAATATTAAATCATTTTATTATCTTATGCCAATTTTTGCAGGAGCTAGATATATTATTCCAGAGCTCCCCAACAGGTGGCATAATTTTTGGACATATATTAATATATATAACTAATATATTTCCAATGCAAATATTTATGCATTAATTCCAAATGCCCAAAATAAATACCTATGAGCTCTTAAAAATATTGGTTTGATTTTTATCTCTGTCCAATATTTTCAGAGAGAAACATGAGCATTTTCTTGGACCCTTTTGGAGAAATTTTTATTTGGGTCATTTTCAGAAATGATTCTGAGGGTTTCACAAATCCCCATTTCAAGTTTCTGATGAAAGAGTAAACATGATGCAACACTCTAATGCATGACTAGCTAGGGTGTGACAGCCCCGGTGCCCCCTAATCTTTTAATTAAGTTAATCTAACCCCCTGTTTAACCCCCTGACACTGACGTGTGGACCCCACACGTAAGGTTTGACCCCAGTCAGCCGCAGTTGACTGCTGACGTCGTGCTGACGTCATGCTGGCGCAATATATATTTTCTGGAATTAAAATAATTCAGGAAATTCCAGAAATTGGTTTAAACTTCAAAAATTCATATCAATTCAACCGTAGCTCAGATTAAAATAATTTATATATGAAAAATTATCAGAAAAATGTAATCTATCCATCTGTACTAGTTTCATGCATGACAAACCAACTTACACATGCTGAATATGAGAAAACACATTATGACATATTAAGAGACTTAATTTAGAATTGCATTTGAGCTTTTGGTTCAAATGGACTTCAAACCAAATGAATACTAGTTGCATTAGCTCAAACAACATCACATCTTCATGCCATGTTCATGCATCATATTGTTGCATATGTTTGTGTATTGATTGCCGACACTGTTCCTTCTCGATAGGTCCTGCTCCGGAGTTCGTTCCAGAGTGCCTGTCTATGAAGCAGTGCCTCCCTTGTTGATTTACCAGGCAAGCAAACCCCCTTGTTCATTCTGATACAATCCTACTCTCTCGCTCCTGCTCTCAGTTATTGCATTAGGACAACAACGATTCATCTGCTACTTTGTGATGCGGTAGTTGAACCCATTCCTCTACATGACCTGTCATTGCCACAGTAAATAGTTGAAACCCACTAGCATGTGTAGGAGTTGATTGAGCCATGTTGTGTTCCTACCATGCTATGCCTGCTATTGCTTAGAGTTGTGTCAGGTCTGGTTCATTGGGAATGAATTGGAGTGTTACGATATGTTCTGATGCTGAGAGTGAAGTGTGTGAACACGATTTGGTAAAGGTAGCGGTGAGAGGCCATGTAGGAGTACATGGTGGGTTGTCTCACTGGAACCGTCCTAAAGCACTGAGTTCTATGTATGTTGTCCAATGACTTGATACTACCACACATTGGGTTCCGGTAACTTGACCCCTCTCGACTTATTAACCAACTTGGTCTCTTTCCAGGAGTCGCAACTAGTTTCTGGTGTTTGTAGGTAGTGCTATTTTTCTACCAAGTGGCACCCGGCAGGGTGGGCTTGGGACAGACTAGGCACACGTGGCCTGGTGTACCGAGTGGCACCCGGATGGTGGGCTCGGGAACCCTGCACACATCGTTTGGGGCCGTGAGCGACACCCCGGCCGGATCTCCTTGCGGATGGAACCCGAATAGGCGATAAACCTGGACTAGAGTCTTGTGTGGTTAGTCAGGTCGTGGCCGACACCCTCGCCAGGCTTCCGCTTGAAGGTTGCCGAGATACATGACGTGTACATGGCGGTAAGTGGCGAGAGCGTGTGTGAAGAAGTACACCCCTGCAGGGTTAACATGATCTATTCGAATAGCCGGGTCCGCGGTTATGGACTTCTTGGATGCTTACATGGTACCTAGACAACTTGAAGTGGATACTCTAAAATGCTCAAGACAAGTGTGAGTGCTATGGATGGCCTTCTCGTAGGGAGACGGGGATGAATCCATAGTAGTGTATTGTGTGGTGATTAGTGGACTCGTGTGCGCCATATCACCTCAAGAGTTTCTGGTAGTCGTAGAACAGGATAGCCACAGAGTCAAAGCTGGCTTGCTCCAACTAAACCCCACATTACTCTCTTGATACAAATGCATGTATGATAGGATCTGATGTAAGTCTTGCTGAGTACCTTTGTACTCATGTTGCTTTATTTATGTTTTTGCAGTGGAGACTTCGGTCTTAATAGTGTTCTCGTGGACTTCGACGAGTAGCTTGTACCTCAGCTACGATCTTGATCGGACGTTGTAGATAGTCAGGCTTTCAGCCTTTTTCATTTATAGATGTCTGTACTCAGACATGTAATGCTTCCGTTTGTTGCTTGATTGCTCTGAATGTTGGGTCATGTGACCCCTGTTTGTAATAAATGCTATGATGGCTCTTCTGAGCCTTTATCTATATGAGTTGTTGAGTTATGCTGTGATGCCATGTTGTACAGCACATACTTGCATGTTATGCGTACGTGTAATGTGTATTGCTATGTGTGGGATCTGACTATGTAGTTGTTTATCCTTAGTAGTCTTTCTTACCGGGAAATGTCTCCTAGTGCTTCCACTGAGCCCTGGTAGCTTGCTACTGCTCCGGAACACTTAGGCTGGCCGGCATGTGTCCTTCTTCGATCCTGTGTTTGTCCCTTCGGGGAAATGTCACGCGATGAATACCGGAGTCCTGTTAGCCCGCTACAGCCCGGTTCACCGGAGTCCTGTTAGCCCAGTGCTACAGCCTGGATTCACTCGCTGATGACCGACACGTTCGATGCTGGGTCATGGATGCCTGTCCCTATAAGTTAGTGCCACTTTGGGTTTACGACTAGCCATGTCAGCCCGGGCTCTTTATCATATGGATGCTAGCGACACCATCGTATACGTGTGCCAAAAGGCGCAAACGGTCCCGGGCAAAGGTAAGGCGACACCCGTGGGGATACCGTGCGTGAGGCCGCAAAGTGATATGAGGTGTTACATGCTAGATTGATGTGGCATTGAGTCGGGGTCCTAACAGAAGCGGATGATGAGCCAGCAACTACGGCAAATCCATCCAGCGACAAGCAGGGGGCTTCGCTGACAAGCTCTGGTCCCGACAAACATGAGTTTGCGCAGGAGCATGATAAGATGCCAAGGAGAATGGTGCAGCGCCCAGTTTACTTTGTCAGTTCCCTTCTGCAGGGGGCTAGATCAAGGTACTCTGGTGTGCAGAAGTTGCTCTTCGGCCTCCTCATGGCCTCGAGAAAGCTGCACCATTACTTCCAAGCACATGAGATCACAGTCGTCACTCGCTTTCCGCTAAAGAGGATACTGCAAAATCCAGAAGCAACAGGCAGGATTGTTGAGTGGGCGCTGGAACTGTCAAGCTTTGGCCTCAAGTTTGAGAGCACCTCAACTATCCAAAGCAGAGCATTGGCAGAGTTCATAGCTGAGTGGACGCCAACCCAAGATGAAGAAATTCCAGAAAGGTGCATCCCCGTCAAAGAGGCAAGCAAAGAGTGGCTGATGTACTTTGATGGTGCCTTCTCGCTGCAAGGCACCGGTGCAGGTGTGCTGCTTGTCGCACCCACCGGAGAGCACCTCAAGTACGTAGTCCAGATGCACTTTCCCAAAGAGCAAGCAACCAACAATATTGCAGAGTATGAAGGATTGCTTGCCGGTCTCAGAATCGCAGCAGACCTTGGGATTAAGAAGCTCATTGTCAGGGGTGACTCACAGCTTGTCGTCCGACAAGTGAACAAGAACTACCAGAGTCCGTTGATGGAAGCGTATGTCGATGAAGTGAGGAAGCTAGAAGAGCACTTTGACGGCCTACAAATGGAGCATATCCCAAGAGCTCAGAATGATATTGCTGACGGCCTGTCAAAGTGCGCCGCACTAAAGTTACCTGTGGAACCAGGGATCTTTGTGCTTAAGTTGACTCAACCATCCGTAACACCATCAACTGGACAAAGCAAGAAGAGGAAGTTGGTTTCCGGCGACTACTTTCCGGCAGAGCTCCCCGAAGCCGCCGCCAAGAAAGTCCCCAAGATCAACACCAAGAAGGCTGAGGGGCAGTCTGCTCCGGCAAGCCTAATGGTTTGTTCCGTTGAAGCAGACGCTCCCGACAAGTTTTGCTCCGGCAAGCTTGCCGGGGAACATCAAGCTCCGGCAGGGCCGCAAGTCCTTGCCGTAGAAGCAGATGTTCCCGCAGCAATAGATGTGCCTTTAGTCCTTGTTGTCGAGCCACAAGCTCCAGCATGGGCACAGCAGATTGTCCATTTCCTTCAGACAGGAGAACTTCCCGAAGAACAAGAAGAAGCGGAAAGAGTAGCCCGGCAGTCAAGTATGTACCAGTTTGTCGATAGCATACTGTACAGAAGAAGACTCAACGGTGTGAAATTGAAGTGTATTCGCCGAGAAGATGGACAAAAACTGTTAGCAGAGATACATGGAGGCATATGTGGCCACCACATAGGCGCAAGAGCACTTGCCGGCAAAGCTTTCCGGCAAGGTTTCTTTTGGCCAACATCCGTCCAGGATGCAACTGCACAAGTAACCAAGTGTGAAGCGTGCCAGTTCCACTCCAAACAGATACACCAGCCAGCTCAAGCTCTCCAGACAATCCCTTTATCCTGGCCATTTTCGGTCTGGGGGCTCGATATCCTCGGCCCCTTCCCCTGAGCTGTCGGGGGCTTTGAGTACTTGTACGTCGCAATCGACAAGTTCACAAAGTGGCCGGAAGTGCAGCCAGTGAGGAAGGTGACAGCATAGTCAGCAGTCAAGTTCTTCAGGTCGATTGTTTGCCGTTTCGGGATCCCTAACAGGATCATCACCGACAACGGCATGCAATTCACGAGCCGCACCTTCATGCAGTACGTCCAAGACCTTGGCGCCAAGGTCTGCTTCGCTTCTGTTGCTCATCCGAGAAGCAACGGTCAAGCAGAGAGGGCAAATGCTGAAGTGCTGCGCGGGCTCAAGACCAGAACTTTCGACAGGCTGTATAGGTGCGGAAGGAACTGGATCGAGGAGCTGCCGGTGGTTCTTTGGTCGATCAGAACGACGCCAAATCGAGCCACTGGCCAGACACCTTTCGCTCTAGTCTATGGAGCAGAGGCAGTTCTCCCCACGGAACTCGTATACGGATCACCTCGAGTGCTCGCTTATGATGAGCTTGAGCAAGAACAGCTGCGGCAAGACGACGCGCTGCTCCTTGAGGAAGATCGTCTTCAGGCTGCTGTACGAGCTGCTCGATACCAGCAAGCTTTGCGCCGCTATCATAGCCGCAAAGTTAAAGCCAGAAGCTTCGAGGAAGGCGACCTTGTTCTTCGGCGCGTTCAGTCCGCCAAGAATTCCAACAAGTTGACGCCGAAGTGGGAAGGCCCTTATCGGGTGAGACGAGTCACAAGGCCTGGCGCTGTCCGTCTTGAGACCGAAGATGGCATTCTGGTGAGCAACTCCTGGAACATAGAGCATCTTCGTAAGTTTTTCCCATAAGGCGCGGTTGCCGGAACCCGTTCTGGCAACCACCTTTTGTACAAGTCTTGCTGCTGTTGCATGTAATCCTTTGTACAAAGCCGAGCGCATATCCCGTGCATAAGTAAAAACCCATGTGCTCCGCACAGCTTGTCCATTTCATGCGTTAGTTCCTTTCTTGCATGCAATTATCTGACACTTTGTGCAGCACCTACATCCGGTAAGCAGTAACGAGCCGAAGAGCTCCATATTATTATTTTCTCTTCTTTCCTTTTCTTTTAAAGGAAAAGAAGGTCCTATCGCGCACAAGTTTGCCAGGGGGTGGAAGGAGAAGATTGTGGTATGGGTCGGGCGTCGTTCAAGCAAAGACTTGCCTTACCGGGAAGCAAATGACAGAAAAGCTAAGTTGCCAAAGTTTGAGCAATCACTTTTTAAATTTTTGAGTTATCTTCCTCGAACGACCCTGCTTTGTATGGAAAACCTGTGCGCGGAGGAACCAACTCGTGGCTAGTTGCGCCCTTACTTTGTTTCGAGTCCGCTCAACAGCTTAAGCGTGCTGCATCTAGTCGCGACAAGGTTTCTTGTCGGAAGCGGCGCCGCCAGCAGGCTGCTGAAGTTCCGCACTCAGCGCTCGCGGCTCGGGCGCCTGCGCCGACAAGTTCCCTAGAAGTGTAGGGTAATAACATACAAAGGAAGGAATCTAGTAGAGGAAATAACATTGCAATTGATAACGGAAATAAAGTTATATTACAAATATAACTTGTCGCAGCTCTAACAGACTGTTCTCATAACATGACTAGCAGCGACAAGGGAAAAGAAGAAATGGGCGGCCTAATCTACGCGTCCGCCCTCGACTCGCTTGATCTCGCTCACCTTGTCCACAATGGGTGCGACAAGGGCCTTGAGTGCATCCAGATCGGCGTCAGGCGGCAAGGACCTGAGGACGTTGGTGAAGCTGAGGCCTGGATTGCGGAAGGCTACCTTCATCAGCACCTTCTGGAGAAGCCCGGCGCAGATTTTGCGCGACTCGTCGGCCAGCTATTTCGGGATCCTCTCCCGGAGCCGCTGGAGTGCCGTCGCCACGCCCTTGAAGAACAGGCTGAGCTTGGCGCTGGGTTGAAGACTCTCGTCGGAAGGATACCCAAAATCCTCCATCCCCAGCTGCGCCAGCTCCTCGTTGATGACTGCGGCAGTGTTCACCAGACCCTCAGTCCAGTGCTCCACTGTGTCTCTGAACGAGTTCTGGGTAACTGCAATGCTCTCCAGCAGCGCCGCGTTAGGCTTGACCTTCTCCGCCAAGGTCTTCTCCCGCTCCTTGGCGGCCTCCAGCGTCTGCGTCAGCGTGGCCAGCTTCAGCTCCAGGTCTGCTTTGGAATCCTTGGCGGCGCTGAGCTCCTTGCCCCTCTCAGCGAGAAGGCCTTGCAGCTCGCCATGGGCGGCCGCATCCTTCTCGTGCTCACGCTTGAGCGCGGCAAGCTCCTCGCCGCTCTTCCCAATATCGGCCCCCAGCCATGCCACCTTCTCCTTTAGCTCTTTATTGGTGGCCTCTGCAGTTGCTGCGGCATCCTTTGCCTCCATGAGCGCCCCGCCAAGTGCTCGCTCACGCTCGGCGAGCTCTTCCTCGTAGCTGTCGAGGTGGGCCTTCCGCTGTACTAGCTCACCTTCCCGCGCGGACTGCTTCTCGGCAGCAAGTCTTTGTTCTTCCTCAGCCTCGGCCTTCTCGAGAAGAAAGGCCGTGCGCTCCTCGTCGACTCGCTCCCGCTCCTGCGCCAGGGAACGGAGAGCTTCTTGATTCTGTCCCCGGAGCTCCTCCGCGCGCTTCTCCATGTCAACTCCCTCCTTCGCGACAAGCGCTTCCCGGGAAGCCAACTTGGCTTGCCGGATGCGGTAGAGAGACAGCAGCTTCCGCAGCAGCTGCTCCTCCTCAGGCTCGCCACTGCTGCTGCCGGGCGCGTCAACCAATGACAATCCAGCAGAGGCAAGCACCTCCCCGTCAAAAGTCTCCCCCTCGACCGGCGCCCTGGAGCTCGACGCCCAGGGCAGCTTGATGAAGATGTTGTCACCGGCCTGCAAGTAGGCGCCGGCCTGGGGCTCCTCAGAGCCCGGCTCCGCAGAAGCGGCAGAGGGTTCGGCGGTCGGTGCAGCGCCCGGCGCTCCTGCGGCCTCAGGGTCGTCAGTGCGACCGCCCGACCCCTCGCCGGCTTCCGCAGCAGCAGCCCCGGCGGCCTCCTCGCCGGCAGTCTCATCAGCACCGGCACCTTCCTCGCCGGCGCCTTCTGTCTCCATTGGCTCAGCCATAGATGGGTCTGAAGAAAGAAGAAGGGAGGAAAATCAATCGAAAATCCAAGAAAGGAAAACGGAAGAAACAGAACCCAAGGGAAAGTTTCTGGGCAAGTGGATTACCTGCGCCAAGATCTCGAGTTGCGGCCTCAGTCGCCGCAGGATCAGCAGTGCCATCCCTTGCCCGTGAGTCCCCCCTTGCCGGAGAGCGCTCCCTTATCGGGGACTCCTCCCTTGGCGGCGCAGTCGAAGTAGGTGGCACTTCGGGACCGGCCTCCGGGCGCTCCTGATGAGGCTGCTCTGCTCCTGCACAAGTCAACAAGCAAGATGTCAACAAAGGAAAAAGCACTGAAGCGCGCCCGGCAGCAGAAGGTTAAACTATGAACTTACGCTGGGGGCTGCGCTGGGGGCTGCTTTGAGGAGTGATTGCCGGGTCCGTCAAGGTGATCTCGGACCCACCCCCTATCGACAAGGTGGGGTCGTCTTCGATGACGATCACCGCGGCCTTGGCCCTCTTCGCCGCTCTCTGGGCCAGTGTTCTGAAAAGAAAGGAGTCTAGATTGGAGCAAGTCAGATACAAGATATAAACAGCAAGATTGAAGGATTATAAGAGCACCAAAGAAACTCACTCTTCTTCCTCCTCGTCGGAGCTGAGCACGGAAAGATCGAAGTCCGGCCCTCCTCCGGTGCGGCGAGGTGGAGGAGTAGGATCCCTTGCCCGCTTGGCGGCGGCAGTGGCGGTGGCCCGGGAAGATCCCGCTCCAGTTGCCGCTGTTGCGTGAGGCGCTCCCGCGGCAACATTGCTTGCCGTGGTAGAGCGCGTCGCACGGTTCGGTGGCTGTGGAGCCGGCTGCCACCCCGCTGCGTCCCCGGCCCTGCGAAGGCGCCTCCTTGGCGTGGTCGGGGGCTCCGCCTGCGGCAAGTTCTCTGAAGGCTCAGCCTCCTCCTCGCCGGCCTTGCTCGACTCGGCTTCGGAACCGGCAGGCTCCTCTTCACCCATGAACTCCGCGCGTTCGGCAAGGTTTGCCGCCTCTGCAGCCTCCGCCTCCTCCACGGTGAACCCGAATGCGCCCGCGGCAGCTGCAGCCACAGCCTCTTCTGCCCTAGTGGCGATAAGCTGCAGCTCCTCGTCGGTGGTGTCACGGGTGAGGCTCTTCTGCTCGTCAGCACGGACCGGCACTTCCTCCAAGGTGTCGAAGAATGCTCGCACAACATCCTCCGCGGGCTCTTGCCAAGTTGGGACGATGCCGTGTGAATCGCACAACGGCATCATGGCGCGGATCCGGTCAAGTGAAGAGTTATTGCACAAAGGAACTACGCCCCTCGGCAGTGTGAATGGGTGCTGGGGGTCGCGTTTGAATAATTCCAAGAGCATTGCGTCCAACTCCAAGACGGTGAAGTTGTAGTTGAGGCCCGGCCGCAGTCTCATGATGTCCGCTGAGTTCTTGAACTCCCAGGCAGGCCTCCTCCTCTCCTGCAGGGGGGCAATGCGGCGGGGGAGGAAATCTGCCCCGACAGCACCTACAGTGAGCCCGGCAAGCCTGAGGCGAAGAATCCTAGTGATGGCGATCTTCAGCCTCTCGTCTTCCGGGGCCACGTTGCTCCAATCATTGCCGCGCACTATTGGAGTTTGGCGCACGGCGGTGAAGGGCTGCGGATTCTCCTCGACGATCCAGCACCACTCCACTCTCCACTCCTCCCACTTGCTGCGGAGCTCACCATCCAAGTACGCCTCCTTCTTGCCGACTCTCGAGACCCAGGCAATCCCTCCGGCAAGTGGCTCTCCTCTCTCTACCCAAGGAATGAAGTAGTGGCGGAAAAGGGCAACACTAGGGTGGACTCCGACAAAGTTTTCACACAAGTGTGCGAAAACTGCCATGGTCAGGACAGCATTGGGGGTGAAGTCAAGGAGGCGGAAGCCATATGTGTTCATAATGTCACAGAAGAACTCCGAGAAAGGCGGGCAGAGCCCGCAATAGAAGAATAGTGGGAAGAACGGGTACCCATTTGGAGCCAGCTTCGAAGCGGTAGCCGGGAGTACCCTCGTGCGCGGATGCGCACGCGTCTCCGTCGCCCAAAAGAGGTAGAAGTAATCCCTCAGCTCCTGCACGCCGAGCTGGGGGGTGAAGATCGCCCGCTCCTTCCGCAGCGCCGCGAGCCGCTGTGCCTCGGCCGACTTCACACCCTTTCCCTTGTCAGCTTTCGGGCCCATGGCGGAGGTGGTGAGGGAGGTCGACGGCGTGGAGATGCTGGTGACAATGGGAGGGGCGGAGCGCTGCTTTCTCGGCTTCGAGGAGAAGAGGGGAGCGGCGAAGTTTGTGAAGGAGTAGCAGCAACCAGCGAGGGGGAACGAACTGCCCCTGTTTCCTCTGCTTATAAAGAGGGACGGGGCGGACGTTTCGCCCTTCCTAATAAACAACCACCCACGATCTCCCCCACGATGCCACATTAAATGCGTGCCGTTATGGGGGAGCGTGGTGGATACGGAGCGAGATTTGGTGTAGCCCAGCCCGCGTGTGCCCGTGCCCTGTCTTGGGCCTGGCCCAATAGCGCTCGGCACCGTGTCTGGCCCAGGCCCGGGGCCTCCTGTCGGTGTACTAGAATAGGGGTACCCTAGTACCCCGAACTTGTGCACGGGCAGTTGAAGCACCCCGCGGCAAGGCTTGCCGGGCGAACGCCAAGACCCTCCAAAGTATATAAGCTAAGGAGACAAGGCCTCGACAAGAGGAGCTTGCCAGGAAGGCCAATCAAGGCGCACCAAGGAACTTGCCGCGACGCGCCACACGCTCCGGCAAGGCGACAAGGCCCCGGCAAGAGGAGCTTGCCGGGAAGACCAAACAAGGTACCTCGAAGCCCGGCGAGCGACAAGCCTCCGGGCCCGACAAGATAGCAGCAGCGGCAAGACGCTTGCCGCGGCAGGCAGCCACTCTGCGCCCACGCTCCAGTATATCCACCAACGTGTCGCTCTGGGGGCCTCTCCGGACGCGCGTGGCAGGAGGCTGTGCAGCCAGCGGTGCGCAGTGGCATGCAAAGCTGACAAGATCACCATCATGGCGAACGGTGGCGCCCCTAACGGTCCTTTTCTGCACTGTTCGGGCGACTCAGACGGGCATTTAATGCCCTTGTCCCCTGCCATCAGGGTTAGGTAGGGTGCACTGTACAAGCAACTGTACGAACTACCTCGCTTTTTACGTTTTTACCCTCCTCTGCGTTGCCACCTGTCGGTGACCCCTTTAGCGTATAAAAGGAGGCCCATGCGCAACATAGAGGAGGTGGGGTTCGTTCAGTTCGGAGCCTCAGACAGTCGGCTTTGATCCATTCGTAGCCCAGAAAACACATCACTCTGGCTCGAGAGCAAGAAGACCAGATAATACAACTAGACAAGTAGCAGTAGGAGTGTTATCTCTCCGGAGAGCTCCGAAGCTGGGTAAATTGCTCGTGTGCTTCGCCTCGATCTTCTCTTCGTGCGACCTCCGCCCCCCGCCGAACCGAAAGGGGCCCGGTCCGCTGGCCCCATAGGTGTTCATGGATCAGTTTTCCCCGACAGCCGGAGTCACTTAGCCATTGAACCTTGTAGGGGTGCGGGTGCTTCTTCTTGATTAATTGAAGCTTGGAGCATAGTTCTTCACTTGCCAAGTTGTGGCAACTACCTCCATCTATTATGACCTTGACGGACCTTCCATTGATGCCGGCCTTAGTGTGGAAGATGTGGCATCGTTGGTCTTCTTCTTATTGATGTTGAAGAGTCAAGACTTTGGAGACAACTAGAACGGGGCTCGCATCCTCATCACAAAAGACTTGATCATCTTCATCCTGGTGCATGGCCACTTGCTCAATATCTTCCATCTCCTCTTCACTCATGGAGTCATATGTGCCATCGTCGTTGAGGATCATGGTGCGCTTGTTCATGCATTGATAGGACTTGTGGCCTCGGCCGCCGCAAGTGAAACACTTGAAGGAGCTTGTCTTGACGGTCTCATCGGTTGGAGTAGATGATGAAGCATGCGGCTTGAAGTTGCTTGTAGTAGGAGGAAGACGACTTGAAATTGTCGAAGTTTTCTTGTAACTTGACTTGTCATCATTGCTTGGAGAAGGCTTGGTTGATGTAGATGTTGGAGGAGTTGTTGAAGCTTGGATGTTGAAGAAGCCGTAGGTCTTGGATGAGTACTTGGCATACTTGAAGTCATCTTGCACTTGACGTTCCGCCTTGATTGCTTGATGTATGAGCTCAATGATGTTGGAGTAGGGTTAGAAGTCGGCAATCTTCTTGATTGGAAGATTGAGTCCATTCAAGAAATGTGCCATTGTTTGCTCATCATCTTCCGTGACATTGGCTTGAATCATGGCAATCTCCATTTCCTTGTAGTATTCTTCAACACTCTTTGTTCCTTGCTTGAGGAGTTATAGCTTCTTGAAGAGATCGCGGTTGTAGTAGGTTGGCACAAAACATGCTCACATGACTTCCTTCATTTGAGTCCAAGTGGTGATAGGTGGTTCACCTCTTGTTTCACGGCGCTCAAGGACTTGTTCCCACCATATGAGCACATAGTCTTGGAACTCAAGTGATGCCATAGCGATCTTCTTCTCTTCCTCATAGTTGTGCAAGCGGAAAATTTTGTCGACCTTCAATGCCCATGAGAGGTATTCTTCGGGATCATTGCTTCCATTGAACTTGGGCATTGTGAACTTGAGCTTGCCATAGCGTTGCTCTTCATTGTGTTGTTGGCGATGGTGATGATGACGCCCTTGTCGTGGAGGATAGTCATCCTCATGTTGCTCTTGGTGCGGATGAATTCCATGATCAACTTGCTCTTGTTGAACTTGAGGTTGAGGTGGAGCTTGACGAGCTTGTGGAGGAGCTTGTGGAGCTTGACATGCTTGTGGAGGAGCTTGCGGAGCTTGACGTTGCACACTCGGTTGGTAGTTCCTCTCTTTGATTTCTTCTCGAGGAGCTTCCTCTTGATTGCGCCGTTCACGATTGCGGTTGGCGATGGCTCGACTTGATTCTTGAAGGGCACGTTGCGCCTCAAGAGCTTGTGCTTCTCATTGTTGTTGTTGAAGACGTTGAGCCTCGGCGTCTTGTTCCTCTTGGTGTAGACGCGCTCATTCTTCTTCTTGGCGTCATAGTCGTTCCCTTTCTTGAGCTTGAGCAAAAGCGACTTGGTTTGATTGAGGACGAGGAACTTGCTCATCAACTTGCTCTTGTGAATGCTTGTCGTGTAGCGGGTTCCGACATGCATGCCGGTCTTGACGCGCGGCTCGTCGAAGAATGGTCGATGACGGTGTACTTGAGCCGGAGAAGGTGTCGTCGGAGTGTCGACTCGAAAGGCTCCGTCTTGAGGATGAAGAAGTGGAAGGATGCCAGTTCCTCATCAAGGCGCGGATCTCATCCATTCTTGCATCATTTTCTTGCTCGTGAGAGTCGAACTTGTTGTTGAAGTAGTCACTTGTACGTTGCTCGGAGAGTCGCAAGTCGGTGGCGAGGTTGTCGATGCGGTCGCTCATAGCTTGTTGCTCTTGGTGTAACGCCCTTTGAGCACCAAAGAGGTGGCTCTTTGTGACGAATGATGACATGTCGTCGCCATTCTCGATGAGAGGTGGATTTGTAGAAGAACTTGGCCTATCCATCATTCCAAACAAAATGTGAGTGGTAGAAGGAAAAGATCGTGTACCAAATGTACCTTGACCGAAGTTGAAAATGAATCAAGTTCACTCCAATGCGGACAATGAAATAGCACTTTTAGTACCAATTCTTGTCGGTTCGCACACCTACACACGTAAAAGCTTTTGGTGGAGCTTGGTTAGGATGGTGGCACAAAATTTGATGCAATAGTAAGTGAGCTTCAATAATGTTGGAAAAGGTTCACAAATTTGCAAATGCAACAAGTAGACCAAGCAAGTATGGGTACATGGAAACACACACGCAAATAGATAAGTGGGATTGTGCAAACCAAAAGTGAGCCAAAATGTGGAAACCACAAAAATGCTCTTGTTGCACAATACTAGAGAGACGCTAGCACTATTGCACAATAGGTGGATATGCAAACTTGTGCACAACCTACTAGGCAAAAATGCAACTATCTCTATCCCAAGTATGCTATATGTATGGTATTTCGGTGCAATGATCCAAGATGATCCAATATGACAATCTTAATGTAGTATGATGCTATGGTTCTTGTTCATAAGCTCTTTGCTTATCTTTCCTCTTTGCTTAAAAGCTTGGGTGGCTCTTTCACTTTTGAGCTCTTTTCTCATGCAAAACTTCACGAACCAAGATAGCAATTGTGTATGCTATGACAACTTTGTGACACACAAGTGGATCCCAAGATATGCACCACTATGGTATGGTATGTATGCTATGGAGTATGATCCCTAATGTGCACAAGTCATGTTGCCGGCAATACTCAATGGCTAGTCTCGATGGGTAAGCTACGCAAAATGAGGGACATGTGGTGTATCAATGTAATTGCAAGGTATGACAAAGATGTCGTCAAAGTTACCGTCCTTGGCGATGATGAGACCCTTGCGAAGATGAGCCGTGGTGGTGATGACGTCAACTATCCCTAGATATCCGAAACACAAAAGGATACGGGATCCACAACTCAAAATCTCAAGGACCAAAATATGGCAAAATCTTCATAAGAGGTATCGGGGAAGATGGTGGTGTATGTGGGTTTGGAAGATGTGGTGGAATGTGGGGTTGTGGTGGTGGTCGAACTGACAAAGTTCAGTTTCGTCAGGGTTTTACGGACGTCCGGGCTTTTACGGTCGTCCGGACTTCGTCGGATGTCCGACCTTTTCCGGTCGTCCGGAGCCAAAATCGGGCTCGGGGAGAAGAACTGCGAGATTTCCGGGGAAGAAGAAGATGGCGAGGTCGAAATCAAGTGATATGGTGGATGGAAAAGGGTGGGGAGGGTGGGGAAAGCTAGATCCACACATAGCAACACAAATCCATGGACCAAATTCAACAAAATCTCAACTCACCAACAAATCACAAAAAAAATTTGGGGCTATTTTTGGTGGGGAATTTTCGGAATTAGGACGAAAACAACAAAATCAAGCTAGAAAAAGAGGGGTAGGGGCTCCAAAAACGTGATCAACGTGGCTCATGATACCAAGATGATGTAGGGCGGAACCCTAGGAGGACGATCTTTCACGTTTGGAGTGGATCCTACGGGGAATCACGAAGAACATGCGGAAGCACAAAGGGGAAAACACGGGGAAAATGAGAGAGAATCACGAAACCGACATAGAACCAATCACACGAGTGCTAGATCACCGAACACATAGAGATACATATGATCCACAATCAACAATGGTAAGGATACAAAGGAACCGTTCTTCTCCGTACGGAGGTCTTGATGATCTTCCCTAGAAAGGGGTCTTGAATCTTCTTGGGGGATCTTCTCCGAAGAGGTCTTGAGCTCCGAGGAGAAGTAACCAAGTGGATGAGCAAGGCTCTCACACAAATATGAGCTAAACCAATGCTAGATCTAATTAGGAGGTGGGGGAGACCTATTTATAGTCATAGTGCAAAAGGAGGTCAAAGCGAAGGGATACAAGGGCTCCAGCCCGCAGGTTCGGTCACTTAGGGGTCGGACGTCTGGAAGGCATCGGACGTCCGGAGGCTCGGGATGGTCCGGACGTCCGGCTGGGCTCGGGCGTCCGTAGAATTGGCTCGGTCGTAGGCGCGTCGGACGTCCGGAGGGGGTCGGTCGTCCGGAGCTTCGTGACGGTTCGAACGTCCGGAAGTCGTCGATCATCCGTAGATTTGGCTCGGGTGCTTGTCGTCCGGTCGTCCGGTCCGCCTCGGACGTCTATAGATTTGGTTCGGATGGCGAAGTACCGGACGTTCAGAAGGCTCGGTCGTCCGTGTCCTGGGAGTCATCGGACGTCCGGACTTGGTCGGTCGTCCGATGCCTGTAGCTTCAGCAACCTTTGTTCTTGTTCTTCAACATGCTTGGGGTCCTCGTCGTCTTGGCTCTTGCAAGTAGTTGTTCCTTGGCTCACCTCCATGTACCTGATTACACATAGTGTTTCCAAATGAGGTAGTAGCCATGTCTCGTGAGTAGGAAGAGGGAGTTCGGAGAGGAGCGAGTTCACCTTATCTTCGATAGCCTTAGCTTGGGCTCATGTCATGGGTCCAAGTGGTGTTGAGGGAGATGTAGATGCGTCCATGGGGATGAGCGTGGGATGCTCCGCATCAGTAGGTTCATTGCTACTTAAAGTCTTGACCTCTCCAATCCCACTTTTATCAATTTTTGCATCTAGATCTAAAAACTCTAAGTCATTGGGACACCTTTGAACTAAAGTTGACTCATCTCCAGTCCCATCTTTATCAAGTTTAATATTGAAAAACAAAGAATCAATAGGAGTGACATCAATAACTTTTAGATCTTCATCATTATTATCATGAAAACTAGACGAACACGCTTTTACAAACCAATCTTTTTTATTACGCATCTTAGCGGTTCTTTTTTTCCACTCATCAATGGAAATTCTCATGGCTTTGAGAGACTCATTGATATCATGATTAGGTGGGATAGATCTAAGATTCAAAGAATCAACATCAAGAGAAATTCTATCCACGTTCCTAGCCAAGTCATCAATCTTGAGATTTTTTCTTCAATCAAAGCATTAAAATATTCTTTTGTGAACTCATAAATTCTTTAACACTATTCCCAAAATTAGAGGGAATCTTATTAAAATTTCCATAGGAATTGTTGTAGAGGAATTACTAAGAAACAGCCTAGGATTAAAATTACCTCTATACGTGTTGTTACCAAAATTGTTCCTACCTACAAAATTCACATCCATAGATCCATTATTATTCTCAATCAAAGTGGACAAAGGCATATCATTAGGATCAGAAGATACACTCTTATTAGTAAATAATTTCATAAGTTCACCCATCTTTCCACTCAAAACATTAATCTCTTCAATCGTATGAACCTTTTTAGTAGTGGATCTTTCGGTGTGCCATTCAGAATAATTAACCATGATATTATCTAGGAGCTTAGTAGCCTCTCCTAAAGTAATTTCCATAATAGTGCCTCCCGCAGCTGAATCTAAAAGGTTTCTAGAAGCAAAATTCAATCCGGCATAATTTTTTTGTATAATCATCCACAAATTCAAACCATTTGTAACACAATTTCGTATCATCAATTTCGTCCTCTCCCAAGATTGCGGAACATGCTCATGATCAAGTTGCTTAAAATTCATAATATCGTTCCTAAGGAAGATGATTTTAGCGGGAGGAAAATACTTAGAGATGAAAGCATCTTTACACTTACTCCACGAATCAATACTATTTATAGGCAAAGATGAAAACCAAGTTTTAGCACGATCTTTAAGCGAAAACAGAAATAGCTTAAATTTAACAATATCATTATCCACATCTTTCTTATTTGGCATATCGCACAAATCAACGAAATTTTTTAGATGGGATGCGGCATCTTCACTAGGAAGGCCAGAAAATTGATCTTTCATAACAAGATTCAGCAAAGCGGCATTAATTTCACAAGATTCAACATTAGTAGAGGGAGCAATTGGAGTGCTAACAAAATTATTGTTGTTGGTATTGGAAAAGTCACACAATTTGGTATTATCTTGAGCCATCGTGACAAAGCAAGCAATCCAACACACAAGCACACAAGAAGGAAGCGAAAAAGACGAAAGTAAGAGGTGCGAAGAAAAGGCAAATCTTTTTGAAAATAATTTTAGAGGCGGGGGAGAGAAAAACGAGAGGTGAATGGCGAATAATGTAATGCAAGAGAGAAGAGTTTATGATGGGTACTTGGTATGGCTTGACTTGACGTAGATCTCCCCGACAACGGCGCTAGAAATTCTTCCTGCTACATCTTGAGCTTGCGTATGTTTTTCCCTTGAAGAAGAAAGGGTGACGCAGCAAAGTATAGTAACTATTTCCCTCAGTTTGAGAACCAAGGTATAAATCCAGTAGGAGACAACGCACAAGTCACCGAATACCTACACAAACAATCAACAACTTGCACCCAACGCGATAAATGGGTTGTCAATCCCTTCACGGTTACTTGCAAAAAGTGAGATCTGATAAAGAGAGATAAACGGTAAAGTAAATATTTTTGGTATTATTGGTTTATAGATCGGGAAGTAAAAGATTGCAAAATAGTAGATCAAAAACTAGTATGATGTAAAAGAGAACTTATATGATGAAAAAGTGACCCGGGGGCCATAGGTTCACTAGTGGCTTCTCTCAAGATAGCAAATATTACGCTGGGTGAACAAATTACTGCCGAGCAATTGATTGAAGAGCACATAATTATGATGATAACTAAGGCAATGATCATGAATATAGGAATCATGTCCATGTCAAGTAGACTGAAACGATTTTGCATCTACTACTATTACTCCACACATCGACCGCTATCCAGCATGCGTCTAGAGTATTAAGTTCATAAAGAATGGAGTAACACATTAAGTAAGATGCCATGATGTAGAGGAATTAACTCAAGCAATATGATGAAAACTCCATCTTTTTATCCTTGATGGAAATAATACAATATGTGCATTGCTGCCCCTACTGTCACTGGGAAAGGACACTGCAAGATTGAACCCAAAGCTAAGCACTTCTCCCATTGCAAGAAAAACCAATCTAGTAGGCCAAACTAAACGATAATTCGAAGAGACTTGCAAAGACATAAAATCATGTATATAAGAATTCAGAGAAGAACCAAATAATACTCATAGATAATCGACTCAAAAATCCACAACTCATCGATCTCGGCAAACACACCGCAAAAGAATATTATGTCGAATAGATCTCCAAGAACATCGAGGAGAACATGGCATTGAGAATCAAAGAGAGAGAAGAAGCCATCTAGCTACTAGCTATGGACCCGTAGGTCTGTGGTAAACTACTCACGCTTCATCGGAAGGGTAATATTGTTGATGTAGAAGCCCTTCATGATCGAATCCCCCTACGGCAGGATGCCAGAAAAGTCTCCTAGATGGGATCTCACCGGTACCGAAGGTTGTGGCGGTGGAAAAGTGGTTTCGTGGCTCTCCTGGAAGTTTTTGGGGTATAAGAGTCTATATAGGCGAAGGAACTAGGTCAGGAGACCCACAAGGGGCCCACGAGGCAGGGTGCGCGCCCTATCCCCCTGGGCGCGCCCTCTACCCTCATTGCCGCCTCGTTGCGTCTCTGACTTCATCTCCAAGTCTCCTGGTTTGCTTCTGGTCCAAGAAAGATCATCGCGAAAGTTTCATTCTGTTTGGACTCTGTTTGGTATTCCTTTTCTATGAAACTCTAAAACAGGCAAAAAAACAGAAACTGGCACTAGACTCTGGGTTAATAGGTTAGTCCCAAAAATAATATAAAATTGCATATTAATGCCTATTTAACATCCAAAACATATAATATAATAGCATGGAACAATCAAAAATTATAGATACGTTGGAGACGTATCAATCTTGTCGGGGTTGGCCTCTATCCCTCGGTGTGACACGAAGAAACCAAGTAGCTTTCCGGAGGGCATGCCGAACACACACTTCTCATGGTTTAACTTTAGGTTGATCTTGCACAAGTTCGCAAAGGTCTCTTCCAAATCTTGAATGAGCATTGATCTACTTGGTCGTGACCACTATGTCATCCATGTAAGCTTCTACGTTCATGTGCAACTGAGGATCAAAAGCAATTTCCACTGCTCTTGCAAACGTGGATGTAGCACTCTTGAACCCGAAGGGCATTCATACAAAGCAGTACATGCCACATGGAGATGTGAACACGGTCTTCTCTTTGTCTTCCTTGGACATGAATATCTCATGGTATCCGGAGTATGCATCCAAAAAGGAAAGCAGATCACACCCGGAAGTGGAATACACAATCTGATCGATGCATGACAGGGGGAAAGGGTCCTTCGGGCATGCCTTGTTCAGATCTGTGAAGTTTCCATTTCCCATTTGCCTTGCGCACCACCACTGGGTTTGCTAACCATGTTGGATGCAAATCTCCCTTAAATAAACCAGCTGCTTCAAGTTTCTTGGTCTCCTCGGCAATAAACGGTTGCCGTTCCAAAGCTTGCTTTCTGACCTTCTGCTTGACGGGCCGAGCATGAGGACAAACATCAAGGTGGTGATTGATTACCTCCCTGGGAACGCCGGGGATGTCAGATGGTTGCCAAGAAAACGCATCGACATTCACCCACAGGAAGGCAACAAGCGCGCTTTCCTATTTGTCGTCAAGGGTGGAATTGATGGTGAACATACCATTAGTACCATCCTGTCCTGCCAGGACCTTCTTCACAACAGGTGAAGTAACTTTGGATCTCTTACTAGTGGAACTCTTCGGCAAGTCATCAACAGGTGAGGCGCACTCAGGAGAGGCGCGCTTCCGGGATTCCTTGACGGCATCTCTGCTAGCCTTCTTTCCATTCTTTGTTTCCTTGGCGGAAGCTACAGCTTCAGCGGCCTCAGGAGCTACTGCGTCTCGGTACATTTTATCCATGCATGTGATTTCATCATTCTTTTCCGATGGTATGGAAATGACGCCCATTGGCCCTGGCATCTTCAGAGTATTGTAAGCATAGTGGGATGCTGCCATGAACTTTGCCACAGCTAGGCGGCCAAGGATCCCACTTTAAGGAAGAGGAAGATGGACAACATCAAACACAACCTTCTTAATCCGGTAATTCAGCTCTCTGCCAAATGTTACCGGCAGCGTAATATTTCCCTTAGGCCGGCTCCTGTCGGGGTTGATTCCTTGGAACGTGCTAGTAACTTTGAGCTCTTCATCTGGTATTTGTAACTTGCTGACTACCTTGGGAGAGATCAGGTTCAGTCTATCCCTGCAGTCAACTAGCATCTTTGTGACTTTGAGGTTGCGGATTGTTGGCGAGACCAACAACGACAAACACCCTACCGTAGTAGTGTGGTCAGGGTGATCCTCTTCATCAAAGATGATAGGCGTGCGAGACCATTTGAGAGGCTTCTGAGAGCCTGCAGCTGGCTCCACCACATTGACCTCACGCGGCCACTGATTGAACTGCCGGTGAGAGGAGCGCAGGGATTCACCTCCGTCAACGCACATAGCTTCAGTCGCTTTTTGGAATTCTTGCTCACTAGTTGCTTCTTCATCTCCTTCATCACTCACACCATCACCTTACTTCTTCTCACAACCTCTAGCAGATTTCTCTTTTTGCTTAGGGGTCTCGCCGTGGCGCCTCCTTCACTGCCACGACCCTTATTGCCAACACCTTCTTGGTCTCTCTCCTTGTCGCGCTTCTCATACTCAGCTTTCTGCTTCTTGACAAGTTGCTCGACTTGATGACATTCTTGGAGATCACAACCCTTGGTGCAGTGGATTTTGTAGTATGGCCCATCAAACTTTCCAGCTTTCTCCGTAGCCGCAGCCTCCCGGCAATCAGCGCATGCGGCATTTTCCTTGTTGGGGGCTTTGGTTTTGGCCTTCTTGCCTGTGCCAGGATGGCTAGAGCCCTCAACAGCCAATACTGACTTTTCCTTATGCTTCTTATTACGCTTCCGCCCCTTCCTCTTCAAGCTAGCGGCCTCGTTGTCGTCATCTTAATGGACCTCGATGCCATCCTCCTCTTTGGGGAGTCGCCTTCCTTCTTCAGCTCGAGTGCATTTGTGTGCCAAGGTATGCAACTCATTAATAGTCTTGGGAAACCAGATGTTCATTTTGGAACTGATCCTCCTATTGCACATGTTTGAGTGCAACGCGACAATTACAGTTGCCGGGTGTATTCTGGAATGTTGCGATGCACTCGACTGAATCTCTACATTTATTTTCGCAAGCTCTCCCCTTCCTTCTGTGGAAGGACTTGCCAATCACTGGGCCATCCTAGTTCTTGATGCCCCCCCCCGTGAAGGCGCTAACAAATTCATTGCATAGTTCAGCCCATGATGAGATGGAATTCTTTGGCAGGTGCATTAGCCATGACCTCACGTTTGGCTTGAGTGCCAAAGGGAAGTAGTTGGCGAACATCTTCTCATCTGTCCCTCGGATGGCCTGAACAACAATTGTGTAGATGCTGAAGAACTCTGCAGGGTTCAGCTTTCGATCATATTTTTGGGCAACTCCAACTTAAAAACGCGGGCAGATGGCCAACAGACTGCCGCAGCTCACGAGTGAAGGCAGGGCACACAACCTCAAAAGGTAAGTACCCACCCTCACTGGGCGCGGGTTTGTCGACGTCTGGGCCATTGCGATTATCGAGTTGATGGGGGGTCTCCCGGCGCCGCTCTATAGTGACGTGCGCATCTTCCCTCCGCCGATCCTCCAGGACCTACAGCTAATCTCGGCGGGCTCGTGGATCAGACAAGGCCATCAAAGCTTTGTCGGGCTCGTCATCACGTTGCTCTTGTCGTTGCCTCTAGGTTTGCTGCCGCGGAGGGGACTGCACTATCAGTGTGTCCTCCTCAACACGGCCAGCAATTCGGGCTGCTATCGTCATTCGGCGGTACTGCGATGGCTCACCTCCTGAGATTTTTTGGCTTCACCGAAGTAGATCAAACTCTGGATGGTGCCTCTCGACTCATCCGTTTAATCAACTGCCGGTGGGAACCTCAACATGAGTTGAGCCTGCGCCATGGCATCCGTAGCCATGCTCGGCATAGATGATGAGGCAAATCATGACATTGCTCGACTCCTGGTAACACCAGCAGGGGCGTCGCTGTGCTCGTGCCGTTGTGAGCCGGTCACCAAGGCAGTTGGGCGATTAGTGGGACGCATTTGGGGACCGGTGCCCCCGTTCGACGCTATGTCTTGATCACCTTGCTTTGGTCAAGGCAAGTGTCCACTAGACACTCCCGCTGCGGGCGCTGCTAGAGGGTCACGGCTTGCGCCAGAGCGGGTGTTGTCGCTGCGGCTGCGTCCGCTTGCACGACGGGGAGGTGGAGGTTGAACATTTTCCTCGCCCGTGGCCTGCGGGTTATGGACATCGGGATGTTGTTGATGTCGCCCTTCCCCGGCATTTTCTGGTCCAGCTTCGACCACAGGGGACACAACGACAGTGCCACCTGCACTGGTCATATCACCAGTGGCACCTTCTTCTCCCTATGCTACCACAGTGCCTACGGCGTCGGTGGCTATGTGTGAGGGGGCCTTCGAAGTGGAAGGATGATTTGTTGCACCGGGCTTCTTCTTGGGCGTCATGGACGATAAAACCGAGGATGAAGAAGACAATGATGAAGATTGACGCGTTGTTCACAACTTCGGGTTAGCACAAACACTGTCCCCTACCTGGCGTGCCAAAGATATCGTGGGTTGACATGATCACCTATGGGGCAATCGGCCCCTTGTGGTTCAGTAAGGAGGAAGATCACGTTGCGCAAAGAGCAGAGGCCATGAAACAACACGATGGTGGTGACGCTAGTGGTTTTTACCCAGGTTCAGGCCGCCGTGAGGCATAAAGCCCTACTCCTACTTTGGTGGATTTGATGGAAGAACTGAAAGAACATGCATCGCTCAAGCCCGGGAAGGTGGCCTCAAGGAGAGCAGCTACACGCGTACAAGTATGCCAGGGTCCGAATCCCTTTCGAGTTTGCTATGGCCCTCCTTTTATGGCTCAAGGGGTAACCACAGTGGCAAAATAGACAGTGTCTAGTGATTAGATAGCTAATAGTGTTATCATACCTAAATGTGGCAGTTAGGACAGAGTGCATTAAATGCACTGCTAGGTGTGATGTTGAGGATGCAGCCTGACAAGCCTGTCGTGCTGCTTAATCATCTTCTGCTTATCTGCTTGACACGCCTCTGGATGGGTGTCATATGAGGGTAATCAATCTTCTAAATGGCTGCCACGTAACTAGTGGAAGCCACTTAATCATCTTGAGGGCTCGACACCGCACTGATAGGTGATTTGCGTTGTGGTGCGGTGGAGCGGTGGCTCCTTGGCGGGGAGATTTGCCCCTGGCGAACCCGGAAAGCCTGCCGGGGAAATCTTGGACTTGTCCTTGGGGAGGCCTCGACCAGGCTAGGCTCTCCTACCCGGCAAGGGAGGCTTTCCCAAGGTGATATCTTGCTGTTTTGGCTTGTCTTGGTATTCTTGATCCGCTCTTTGACCTGTCAAAGAGTTGCTTCTTTGGCTTGGCCTTGAGTTATGCGTTGGTGTAGTTATTTCTTTGCAAATACACATGTGTACAAGTCTGGGGAACAAACATAAATATTTGTTGTACCGAGACATACAATAATTAAGAGACAACCCTAAGGCTCATGCCGGTTGTCGATATTACAAAACATGATCATTTCATACAACAACGTATATCACATCATGTCTTGACCATATCATCACAACATGCCCTGCAAAAACAAGTTAGACGTCCTCTACTTTGTTGTTGCAATTTTTACGTGGATGCTATGGCTTCTAGCAAGAACCGTTCTTAACTACGTAAAAACCACAATGGTGATTATCAAGTTTGTTGTTTTAACCTTCTTCAAGGACCGGTTGTAGTTAAATTTGATTCAACTAAAGTAGGAGAAACAGACACCCGCCAGCCACCTTTATGCAAAACAAGTTGCATGTCAGTTGGTGGAACCAGTTTCATGTGCGTGGACATGTAAGGTTGGTCTGGGCCACTTCATCACACAATAAGGCCGAATCAAAATAAGACGTTGGTGGTAAGAAGTATGACCATTACCGCCAACAACTCCTTTGTGTTCGACTCGTGCATATCATCTACACATAGACCTAGCTCGGGTGCCACTTTTGGGGAATATTGCATGGAAAACAAAAACATTCTACGCACACGCAAGATCTATCCATGGAGATGCATAGCAACGAGAGGGGAGAGTATGTCTACGTACCCTGGTAGACCGTAAAGCGAAAGCGTTTAACAACGCAGTTGATGTAGTCGAACACCTTTGCGATCCAACCGATCAAGTACCGAACGTACAAGAGCTCTGGGTTCAACACATGTTCTACTCAATGATGTGCTTGCCTTCTTGGTCCAGCAAGATGGGTGAAGTAGTAGATGAGTTCCAGCAGCACGGCGGCATGGTGACGGTCGTGGTGAACTTGTTCCCGCAGGGCTTCGTTGTGCACTGCGAAAAACTGGACGGAGGACTAAACTGTGGAGAGGGGTGCCGCACGGGGCTAAGAGATTGTCGTGGGGTTGTGTGGCACACTCTCCCTCATATGTGGGGGGGGGGGGAGGCAGCCAGGAGGCGCCCCAAGGGCGTCCGGCCGACCCCCTTGGTCTCCTACCTCTAGTGCCCCCCCCTTCCTTGTTTGCCTGTGTGGGGAAGGCAGGAGGAGGTGGTGCCCCCCTTTCCTTCCTCTTAGGTGGAGGGAAGGAAAGAGGGGCTAACCCTCCCCCCTTTCCATCCATAGGGCCATCGGACAAGGGAAACAGCACGCCAGCCCCTTGTGGGCTGGTGCCTTCACCCTCTTGGTCCATAAGGCCCAGTAACCTCCCGAGGCTTCCCCGAACCCCTTCCGATGATCCGGTGACTACCCGATACACTCCAAAACCATGCTGGTGCACAAATAGTATCGTCCTATATATCAATATTTACCTCCGGACCATTTCGGAGCTCCTCATCGTGTCGGTGATCTCTTTCGAGATTCCAAACAACATTCGATCACCAAATCACATAACTCATATAATACTATATTGTTAATGAACGTTAAGCGTGCGGACCCTACAAGTTCAACAATGATGTAGACATGACTGAGACGCCTCTCCGCACTACAAAAAAATACACTTATGTGATGATACGTGTTTGTCACAGTAGGTCACATTCTCTGTCATGCATGTACATCCATGACGATTTTATGACACTATCAAGATAGTCATACATGTGGTGTCGTAGAAGTGTTCCATGACAATACCAAAATTGTCATCACGGAAGTGTCCACTCCCATGACGTTAAATGGCGCGTTATGGAAGAGCTTTCATCAAGCGTAATAGACATGTGGCATCCAACATAACGGGTCACTGTTAAGCTATCGGGTTTGGGGTTGGATCCAAAAACCCGTTAACAACCCGGACCAATGGGGATTTTCCACGTGTAAAATTCTCAATCACCGGCGGATCCACGTGTCGGCCCAGCATTGGGACAGTTGTCATCTAGTGAATGGACAGGACGCGCACGTCGACACGTGGCTCGGCCCAATAGTGGCCCATTCAGGTCAAAAGACCGGCCCGTTTGACCAGGTCAAAAGGTAACGGCTGTCCCACTTAAATCATGTTAGTGGCATGTTCGCATATAGCCCATTTATAGCCCGCTAACGCACGACCCATTATGGACTATCTAAATTAGGCCCAGTAGCGTCATCTGGGCCGTCCAATATGATTCCAGCCTGTCGTAACTTCTGGCCCATCTATGGCTCATGACGTCTTTTGGTGCTTATGAGGCCCTTTGTAACTCTTGGCCCATTAAGGGCCCGTAGTGAAACTAGCACGTAATGAACACTGTATCGCTTTATACCCTGTCTATGTACGAAAGTATGGGCTCTTCTGTAACCCTTACTTGTGCACGGTAAAATGTAGCCATGCCCGTGGTAGGGCCCGACAGGGTAGTAGAAGACAAAAGACAAGACTATCAAGACAGTAATCAAGTCGGAGAACATAGAGCAAAGGACAAGCTGGACCTCCCTCGGCAACATCCTTGCTGGGGCAGCTTGCGTAGCCCTGACAAGCTCCTTGTCGGGGCGACCTGCGAAGCACCAACAAGGCCATCACCCTTGAGACTGAGAGCTTTGACACCATCGACAGAGTCAAGGCCAAGACTTGGGAATGCATTGTTGGAAATATGCCCTAGAGGCAATAATAAAAGGATTATTATTATATTTCTTTGTTCGTGATAGTTCTCTTTTATTCATGCTATAATTGTATTATCCAGAAATCGTAATACACGTGTGAATACTTAGACCACAACATGTCCCTAGTGAGCCTCTAGTTGACTAGCTCGTTGATCAACAGATAGTCATGGTTTCCTGACTCTGGACATTGGATGTCGTTGATAACGGGGTCACGTCACTAGGATAATGATGTGATGGACAAGACCCAATCCTAAGCATAGCACAAGATCATGTAGTTCATTTTGCTAGAGCTTTTCCAATGTCAAGTATCTCTTCCTTAGACCATGAGATCGCGTAACTCCCGGATACCGTAGAAGTGCTTTGGGTGTACCAAACGTCACAACGTAACTGGGTGACTATAAAGGTGCACTACAGGTATCTCCGAAAGTGTCTGTTGGGTTGACACGGATCGAGACTTGGATTTGTCACTCCGTATTACGGAGAGGTATCAGTGGGCCCACTCGGTAGTGCATCATCATAATGAGCTCAAAGTGACCAAGTGTCTGGTCACGGTATCATGCATTACGGTACGAGTAAAGTGACTTGCCGGCAATGAGATTGAACGAGGTATTGGGATACCGACGATCGAATCTCGGGCAAGTAACATACCGTCTGACAAAGGGAATAGTATACGGGGTTGCTTGAATCCTCGACATCGTGATTCATGGGTATCCAGATCATCGAGGAGTATGTGGGAGCCAACATGGGTATCCATATCCCGCTGTTGGTTATTGACCGGAGAGCCGTCTCGGTCATGTCTGCATGTCTCCCGAACCCGTAGGGTCTACACACTTAAGGTTCGGTGACGCTAGGGTTGTATGAATATTAGTATGCAGCATACCGAAAGTTGTTCGGAGTCCAGGATGTGATCCCGGACGTCAGGAGGAGTTCCGGAATGGTTCGGAGGTAAAGAATTATATATAGGAAGTGCTATTTCGGCCATCGGGAAAGTTTCGAGGTCCACCGGTATTGTACCGGGACCACCGGAAGGGTCCCGGGGGTCCACCGGGTGGGGCCACCTATCTCGGAGGGGCCCGTGGGCTGAAGTGGGAGGGGAACCAGCCCCTAGTGGGCTGGTGCGCCCCCCCCCTTAGCCCCCCCTGCGCCTAGGGTTGAAAACACAAGGGTGGGGGGCGCACCCCACTTGCCTTGGGGGGCACTCCACCCCCCTTGGCCGCCGCCCCCCCTTGGAGATCTGATCTCCAGGGCCGGCGCCCCCCCTGGGGGCCTATATAAAGGAGGGGGGGAGGGAGGGCAGCCACACCTAAGTCTTGGCGCCTCCCCCCTGCTACACCTCTTCCTCCTCCCGCAGTAGCTTGGCGAAGCCCTGCCGGAGTCCTGCTGCATCCACCACCACGCTGTTGTGCTGCTGGATCTTCATCAACCTCTCCTTCCCCCTTGCTGGATCAAGACGGAGGAGACGTCACGCTGACCGTACATGTGTTGAATGCGGAGGTGCCATCCGTTCGGCACTAGGATCTCCGGTGATAAGATCACGACGAGAACGACTACCTCAACCCCGTTCTCTTGAACGCTTCCGCAGCAATCTACAAGTGGTATGTAGATGCATCTCTCTCCTATCACTCGTTGCTTAGATGAACTCATAGATGGATCTTGGTGAAACCATAGGAAAAAATTTATTTTCTGCAACGTTCCCCAACAGTGGCATCCTGAGCTAGGTCTATGCGTAGTTCTCTATTGCACGAGCAGAACACAATTTTGTTTTGGGCGTATATCTTGTCAACTTGCTTGCCGCTACTAGTCTTATTTTGCTTCAGCGGTATTGTGGGATGAAGCGGCCCGGACCGACCTTACACGTACGCTTACGTGAGACAGGTTCCACCGACTGACATGCACTAGTTGCATAAGGTGGCTAGCGGGTGTCTGTCTCTCCCACTTTAGTTGGAGCGGATTCGACGAAAAGGGTCCTTATGAAGGGTAAATAGAAGTTGACAAAAATCACGTTGTGGTTATTCGTAGGTAAGAAAACGTTCTTGCTAGAACCCAATTGCAGCCACGTAAAAGATGCAACAACAATTAGAGGACTTCTAACTTGTTTTTGCAGCAATTGTCATGTGATGTGATATGGCCAGAAGTTGTGATGAATGATGAATGATATATTGTGATGTATGAGATCATGTTCTTGTAATAGGAATCACGACTTGCATGTCGATGAGTGTGACAACCGGTAGGAGCCATAAGAGTTGTCTTTATTTTTTGTATGACCTGCGTGTCATTGAAGAACGCCATGTAAATTACTTTACTTTATTGCTAAACGCGTTAGCCATACAAGTAGAAGTAGTCGTTGGCATGACAACTTCTTGAAGACACGATGATGGAGATCATGGTGTCATGCCGGTGACGAAGATGATCATGGAGCCCCGAAGATGGAGATCAAAGGAGCTATATGATATTGGCCATATCATGTCACTATTATATAATTGCATGTGATGTTTATTATGTTTATGCATCTTGTTTACTTAGAACGACGGTAGTAAATAAGATGATCCCTTATAATAATTTCAACAAAGTGTTCCCCCTAACTATGCGCCGATGCTAAAGTTCGTCGTTTCGAAGCACCACGTGATGATCGGGTGTGATAGATCCTTATGTTCACATACAACGGGCGTAAGACAGTTTTACACATGCAAAACACTTAGGGTTAACTTGACGAGCCTAGCATGTACAGACATGGCCTTGGAACACAAGAGACCAAAAGGTCGAACATGAGTCGTATGGAAGATATGATCAACATGGAGATGTTCACCGATGATGACTAGTCCGTCTCACGTGATGATCGGACACGTCCTAGTCGACTCGGATCGTGTAACACTTAGATGACTAGAGGGATGTCAATCTGAGTGGGAGTTCATTAAATAATTTAATTAGATGAACTTAATTATCATGAACTTAGTCTAAAATATTTGCAAAATATGTCTTGTAGATCAAATGGCCAACGCTCATGTCAACATGAACTTCAACGCGTCCCTAGAGAAAACAAAGCTGAAAAATGATGGCAGCAACTATTCAGACTGGGTCCGGAACCTGAGGATCATCCACATAGCAGCCAAGAAAGATTATGTCCTAGAAGCACCGCTAGGTGAAGCACCCATCCCAGAGAACCAAGACGTTATGAACGCTTGGCAGTCACGTGCTGATGATTACTCCTTCGTTCAGTGCGGCATGCTTTACAGCTTAGAACCGGGGCTCCAAAAGTGTTTTGAGCGACACGGAGCATATGAGATGTTCGAGGAGCTGAAAATGGTTTTTCAAGCTCATGCCCGGGTCGAGAGACATGAAGTCTCCAACAAGTTCTATAGTTGTAAGATGGAGGAAAACAGTTCTGTCAGTGAGCACATACTCAAAATGTCTGGGTTGCACAACCGCCTGTCCCAGCTAGAGATCAACCTCCCGGACGAGGCGGTCATTGACAGAATCCTTCAGTCGCTCCCACCGAGCTACAAGAGCTTTGTGCTGAACTACAATATGCAAGGGATGGTGAAGACCATTCCTGAAGTATTTTCAATGCTGAAGTCAACAGAGGTTGAACTCAAGAAAGAACATCAAGTGTTGATGGTCAATAAAACCACCAAGTTCAAGAAGGGCAAGGGTAAGAAGAACTTCAAGAAGGACGGCAAAGATGTTGCCGCGCCCGGTAAGCCAGTTGCCGGGAAGAAGTCAAAGAATGGACCCAAGCCTGAGACTAAGTGCTTTTATTGCAAAGGGAAGGGTCACTGGAAGCGGAACTGCCCCAAATACTTAGCGGACAAGAAGGCCGGCAACACTAAAGGTATATGTGATATACATGTAATTGATGTGTACCTTACCAGTACTCATAGTAACTCCTGGGTATTTGATACCGGTGTCGTTGCTCATATTTGTAACTCACAGCAGGAGCTGCGGAATAAGTGGAGACTGGCGAAGGATGAGGTGACGATGCGCGTCGGGAATGGTTCCAAGGTCGATGTGATCGCCGTCGGCACGCTACCTCTACATTTACCCACGGAATTAGTTATGAACCTCAATAGTTGTTATTTAGTGCCAAGTTTGAGCATGAACATTGTATCTGGATCTCATTTAATACGAGATGGCTACTCATTTAAATCCGAGAATAATGGTTGTTCTATTTATATGAGAGATATGTTTTATGGTCATTCCCTAATGGTCAATGTTTGTTCTTAATGAATCTCGAACGTAATGTTACACATATTCATAGTGTGAATACCAAAAGATGTAAAGTTGATAACGATAGTCCCACATACTTGTGGCACTGCCGCCTTGGTCACATTGGTGTCAAGCGCATGAAGAAGCTCCATGCTGATGGACTTTTAGAGTCTCTAGATTATGAATCATTTGACACATGCGAACCATGCCTCATGGGCAAAATGACCAAGACTCCGTTCTCTGGAACAATGGAGCGAGCAACCAACTTATTGGAATTCATACATACTGATGTGTGTGGTCCAATGAGCGTTGAGGCTCGCGGAGGATATCGTTATATTCTCAATCTCACTGATGACTTAAGTAGATATGGGTATGTCTACTTGATGAAACACAAGTCTGAGACCTTTGAAAAGTTCAAGGAATTTCAGAATGAGGTAGAGAATCAACGTGAACGAAAGATAAAATTCTTACGATCAGATCGTGGAGGAGAATACTTAAGTCACGAATTTGGTACACACTTAAGAAAATGTGGAATTGTTTCACAACTCACGCCGCCTGGAACACCTCAGCGTAATGGTATGTCCGAATGTAGTAATCGCACTCTATTGGATATGGTGTGATCTATGATGTCTCTTATCGATTTACCGCTATCATTTTGGGGATACGCTCTAGAGACAGCTACATTCACTTTAAATAGGGCACCGTCTAAATCCGTTGAGACGACACCGTATGAATTATGGTTTGGGAAGAAACCTAAGCTGTCGTTTCTAAAAGTTTGGGGATGCGATGCTTATGTCAAGAAACTTCAACCTGAAAAGCTCGAACCCAAGTCGAAAAAATGCGTCTTCATAGGATACCCTAAGGAAACCATTGGGTATACCTTCTACCTTAGATCCGAAGGCAAGATCTTTTTTGCCAAGAACGGATCCTTTCTGGAAAAGGAGTTTCGCTCGAAAGGAGTAAGTGGGAGGAAAGTAGAACTCGATGAAGTACTACCTCTTGAACCGGAAAGTAGTACAGCTCAGGAAAATGTTCCTATGGTGCCTACACCGACTGGAGAGGAAATTAATGATGATGACCAAGGTACTTCAGATCAAGTTGCTACTAAACTTCGTAGGTCCACAAGGACACGTTCCACACCAGAGTGGTATGGCAACCCTGTCCTAGAAATCATGTTGTTAGACAATGGTGAACCTTCGAACTATGGAGAAGCGATGGCGGGCCCAGATTCCAACAAATGGCTAGAAGCCATGCAATCTGAGATAGAATCCATGTATGAAAACAAAGTATGGACTTTGACTGACTTGCCTGATGATCCGCGAGTGATAGAAAACAAATGGATCTTTAAGAAGAAGACGGACGCGGATGGTAATGTCACCATCTCTAAAGCTTGACTTGTCGCTAAGGGTTATCGAAAAGTTCAAGGGATTGACTATGATGAGACTTTCTCTCCTGTAGAGAAGCTTAAGTCCGTCCGAATCATGTTAGCAATTGCCGCATACTATGATTATGAGATATGGCAGATGGACGTCAAAACGGCATTCCTTAACGGTTATCTTAAGGAAGAGTTGTATATGATGCAGCCGGAAGGTTTGTCGATCCTAAGAATGCTAACAAAGTATGCAAGCTCCAGCGATCCATTTATGGGCTGGTGCAAGCATCTCGAAGTTTGGGAACATTCGCTTTGATGAGATGATCAAAGCGTTTGGGTTTATGCAGACTTATGGAGAAGCCTGCGTTTACAAGAAAGTGAGTGGGAGCTCTGTAGCATTTCTCATATTATATGTAGATGACATACTTTGATGGGAAATGATATAGAATTCTTGGACAGCATTAAGGCCTACTTGAATAAGTGTTTTTCAATGAAGGACCTTGGAGAAGCTGCTTACATATTAGGCATCAAGATCTATAGGGATAGATCGAGACGCCTCATAGGTCTTTCACAAAGCACATACCTTGATAAGATTTGAAGAAGTTCAAAATGGATCAGTCCAAGAAAGGGTTCTTGCCTGTATTGCCAAGGTGTGAGATTGAGCTCGGCTCAATGCCCGACCACGGCAGAAGATAAAGAAGAGATGAGTGTCATCCCCATATGCCTCAGCCATAGGATCTATTATGTATCCATGCTGTGTACCAGACCTGATGTAAACCTTGCCGTAAGTTTGGTAGGTAGGTACCAAAGTAATCCCGGCAAGGAACACTAGACAGCGGTCAAGAATATCCTGAAGTACCTGAAAAGGACAAAGGACATGTTTCTTGTTTAATGGAGGTGACGAAGGAGCTCGTCGTAAAGGGTTTGGTCGACGCTAGCTTTCGACACAGATCTGGATGACTCTAAGTCACAAACCGGATACGTGTATATGTTGAATGGTGGGGTAGTAAGCTGGTGCATGCTGCAAGCAGAGCGTCGTGGCGGATCTACATGTGAAGCGGAGTACATGGCAGCCTCGGAGGCAGCGCATGAAGCAATTTGGGTGAAGGAGTTCATCACCGACCTAGGAGTCATACCCAATGCGTCGGGGCCGATCAAACTCTTCTGTGACAACACTGGAGCTATTGCCCTTGCCAAGAGGCCCAGGTTTCACAAGAAGACCAGGCACATCAAGCGTCGTTTCAACTCCATCCGTGAAAATGTTCAGATGGAGACATAGATATTTGCAAAGTACATACAGATCTGAATGTCGCAGATCCGTTGACTAAACCTCTTCCGCAAGCAAAACATGATCAACACCAGAACTCTATGGGTGTTCGATTCATCCACAATGTAACTAGATTATTGACTCTAGTGCAAGTGGAGACTATTGGAAATATGCCCTAGAGGAATAATAAAAGGATTATTATTATATTCCTTTGTTCATGATAGTTGTCTTTTATTCATGCTATAATTGTATTATCCGAAATCGTAATACACGTGTGAATACATAGACCACAACATGTCCCTAGTAAGCCTCTAGTTGACTAGCTCGTTGATCAACAGATAGTCATGGTTTCCCTGACTATGACATTAGATGTCGTTGATAACGGGATCACGTCATTAGGAGAATGATGTGATGGACAAGACCCAATCCTAAGCATAGCACAAGATCGTGTAGTTCGTTTTGCTAGAGCTTTTCCTATGTCAAGTATCTCTTCCTTAGACCATGAGATCGTTTGTAAATCCCGGATACGTAGAGTGCTTGGGTGTACCAAACATCACAACGTAACTGGGTGACTATAAAGGTGCACTACAGGTATCTCCCAAAGTGTCTGTTTGGGTTGACACGGATCGAGACTGGGATTTGTCACTCCATATAATGGAGAGGTATCACTGGGCCCACTCGGTAGTGCATCACATAATGAGCTCAAAGTGACCAAGTGTCTGGTCACGGGATCATGCATTACGGTACAAGTAAAGGGACTTGCGGTAACAAGATCGAACGAAGGTATTGGGATACCGAGATCGATCTCGGGCAAGTAACATACCGTCTGACAAAGGGAATAGTATACGAGTTGCTTGAATCCTCGACATCGTGGTTCATCCGATGAATCATCGAGGAGCATGTGGAGCCACATGGGTGTCCAGATCCTGCTGTTGTTATTGACCGGAGAGCCGTCTCGGTCATGTCTGCATGTCTCTCCGAACCCGTAGGGTCTACACACTTAAGGTTCGGTGACACTAGAGTTGTATGAATATGACTATGCAGCATACCGAAAGTTGTTCAGAGTCCCGTATGAGATCCCGAACGTCACGAGGAGTTCCGGAATGGTCCGGAGGTAAAGAATTATATATAGGATGTGCTGTTTCAGCCATCGGGAAAGTTTCGGGGTCCACCAGTATTGTACCGGGACCACCGGAAGGGTCCCGGGGGTCCACCGGTGGGGCCACCTATCCCGGAGGGCCCCGTGGGCTGAAGTGGGAGGGGAACCAGCCCCTAGTGGGCTGGTGCGCCCCCCCCCTTGGGCCCCCCCTGCGCCTAGGGTTGAAAACCCTAGGGTGGGGGGCGCACCCCACTTGCCTTGGGGGGCACTCCACCCCCCTTGGCCACCGCCCCCCCTTGGAGATCTCATCTCCAGGGTCGCCCCCCTGGGGGCCTATATAAAGGAGGGGGAAGGGAGGGCAGCCGCACCTAAGTCTTGGCGCCTCCCTCCCCCTGCTACACATCTTCCTACTCCCGCAGTAGCTTGGCGAAGCCCTGCGGGAGTCCTGCTGCATCCACCACCACGCCGTTGTGCTGTTGGATCTTCATCAACCTCTCCTTCCCCCTTGCTGGATCAAGACGGAGGAGACGTCATGCTGACCGTACGTGTGTTGAACGCGGAGGTGCCGTCCGTTCGGCGCTAGGATCTCCGGTGATAGGATCACGACGAGAACGACTACCTCAACCCTGTTCTCTTGAACGCTTCCGCACGCGATCTACAAGTGGTATGTAGATGCATCTCTCTCCTATCACTCGTTGCTTAGATGAACTCATAGATGGATCTTGGTGAAACTGTAGGTAATTTTTTTTCTGCAACGTTCCCCAACATGCATGCATAGTAGCATGCAGATCTTTGTGAAAGACTGATGGCTTGCCGGTCCACATGGGGCCAGAAGATGAAGACCCCTGATACGTCTCCGTCATATCTATAATTTTTGATTGTTCCATGCCAAAATTATTCAACTTTCATATACTTTTGGCAACTTTTTATATTATTTTTGGGACTAACATATTGATCTAGTGCCCAGTGCCAGTTCCTAGTTGTTGCATGTTTTGTGTTTCACAGAAACCCAATATCAGACGGATTCCAAACGGGATAAAAACGGACGGAGAATTATTTTGGAATATTTGTGATTTTTGGGAGGAAGAATCAATGCGAGACGGTGCCTGAGGTGGCCACGAGGGTGGCCCACACCACCACTTTAAGTGGGCACCCCTGACCCTCGTGGGCCCCTCGTAAGGCGGTTGATGCTCTACTTTGGCCGCAAGATAGCTAATTTTTGGAAAAATATCTAGGCGAAGGTTTCAATCCAATCGTAATTACGGATCTCCGGATATAAAAGAAACGGTGCCAAGGCAGAATCCCAGAAGGCAGAAACAGAGAGAGACAGAGAGATAGATCCAATCTCGAAGGGGCTCTCGCCCCTCCCACTCCATGGGAGACAAGGACCAAAGGGGAAACCCTTCTCCCATGTAGGGAGAAGGTCAAGGAAGAAGAAGAAGAAGGGGGGCTCTCTCCCCCTTGCTTCTGGTGGCGCCGGAACGCCGCTGGAGGCCATCATCATCACCGCGATCTACACCAACACCTCCGCCATCTTCACCAACATCTCCATCACCTTCCCCCATCTATATTCAGCAGTCCACTCTCCCGCAATACCCTCTACTTGAACATGGTTCTTTATGCTTCATATTAATATCCAATGATGTGTTGCCATCCTATGATGTCTGAGCAGATTTTCTTTGTCCTATCGGTGATTAATGAATTGCTATGATTGGTTTGAGTTGCATGTTTTATTATTGGTGCTGTCCTATGGTGCTCTCCATGTCGCGCAAGCGTGAGGGATCCCCGCTGTAGGGTTTGCAATATGTTCATGATTTGCTTATGGTGGTTGGCGTGAGTGATAGAAGCACAGACCCGAGTAAGTAGGTTGTTTGCGTATGGGATAAAGGGGACTTGATACTTTAATGCTATGTTGGGTTTTTACCTTAGATATCTTTAGTAGTTGCGAGATGCTTGCTAGAGTTCCAATCATAAGTGCATATGATCCAAGAAGAGAAGTATGTTAGCTTATGCCTCTCCCTCAAATAAAATTGGCAATAGTGATTACCGGTCTAGTAAAGTAGTCAATTTCTTAGGGGACAATTTCACACTCCTACCACCACTTTTCCACACTCGCTATATTTACTTTATTGCTTCTTTATCTAAAACAGCCCCTACTTTTTATTTACACGCTCTTTATATTCTTGCAAACCTATCCACAACACCTACAAAGTACTTCTAGTTCATACTTGTTCTAGGTAAAGCGAACCTCAAGCGTGGTAGAGTCGTATCAGTGGCAGATAGGACTTGAGAGAATATTTGTTCTACCTTTTAGCTCTCGTTGGGTTCGACACTCTTACTTATCGAAAGAGGGCTACAATTGATCCCCCTATACTTGTGGGTTTATCAAGACTTTTTCTGGCGCCGTTGCCGGGGAGTCATAGCGTGGGGTGAATATTCTCGTGTGTTGCTTGTTTGCTTTATCACTAAGTAATTTTTATTTGGCTGTTCTAAGTTGTTCTCTATCTTTAGTTATGGATATGGAACACGAAATACCAAAAAAATTAGGTTGTACTTGCTACTCATGGAGATGGGGAACCTCCTAAAACCCTCGATGCTCGTTATGTGCAAGAAATTATGTACTACTTTGGATAATCCTGAGAAACCCCATTCAATTATGTTATGGAGACACGTTGGATCAACGTGAATACTTTTAGGGATTATCGCTTGACACAAAAAGGGAAACTATTATGGGATCAAATTTATATGTATGGTTGGTATGCTAGGCAACCTATGCTTGAGATATGATTATAACTTGTTTCTCTAGGATGAAGGCTCCACACCTTCCCTTTTCATGCAAATTTAATGATGATAAAACCTTGGCTTTCTTATGCTAATGTATATATGATTACTATGATGTGGAAACAAATAGAAGAATTTGTTGCTTTTATGGGTGCTTATGCAGATTGGAATCTTGTGTTAAAGAGTTTGACATTTTTGATGATTCAGTTTTACAGACCTGAAATTTTTGCTATACTTAATATTGTCTATGAGAATTTATGAATACAATTCCAAATATTGATGCATTTATTGAGGAAAGTCTCCGCTGTCCAAGAAGAGACTAATATTTGCAGGAAGCTATGGAAGAAGAAATTGATGAAACTGTGAGCTCATGGATGAAAAAATGATGAGGAAGACGAAGAACAAAAGGAGGAAGAGCGGATTAGCTACCCGTGCCCACCTTCTAATGAGAGTAACTCTTCAACTCATACATTTTTAATTCCCTTCGTGCTTACCGGAAGGATGATTGCTATGATGATTGTATGATCCCGTTGATTCTCTTGAAATATCCTTTTGATGATGCTTGCTATCTTGTGGCAAATGCCAATATGAATAGGCTTATGGAGATGAACTTGCTATAGTTCCTTATGTTAAACATGAAATTGTTGCTATTGCACCCACGCATGATAGTCCTATTATCTTTTTGAATTCTCCAAACTACACTATATCGGAGAAGTTTGTGCTTATTAAGGATTATATTGATGGGTTGCTTTTACTTGCACATGATAATTTTGATGAATGTAATATGCATGTGCTTGCTGCTCCTACTTGCAATTATTATGAGAGAGGAACTATATCTCCACCTCTCTATGTTTCCAATATGATAAATTGCAAGAAACTGCTTATACTATGCATTGGCCTTTACTATGGTGTGCATGAATTGTTCTTTTATGACATGCCGATGCATAGGAGAGAGTTAGACTTCGTTGTTGCATGATATATGTACTTGTGCTCACTACTAAATTACAAATCATTGTTAATTAAAATTGGCTTTGATATACTTGGGATCCGGGTGGATTCATTACTTGAGCACTATATGCCTAGCTTAATGGCTTTAAAGAAAGCGCTGCCAGGGAGACAACCCGGAAGTTTTGGAGAGTCATTTATTTCTGTTGAGTGCTTTATATAGTCTAAAACAAAAAAATAAAGAGGGGAACCCAAAACTTTTCAAAAAGGAAAGTGAAAGTGAGAGAGACAAGCATTGTTGAAGTGGGAGAGCTCCTTGAACTTTGTTCATGCTCACGGAAACTTTGTGAATCTTGATTACAGAAACTTTCATCAAAAATAATTATCCCCTTGTACATTCCATTGTATTATAAAATAATGTGCCAAGGTTTGCCTTTAGGATGTTTACAATGCTGTTGGTTTGTACGGTGCAGGACAGAAACTTTGGCTGTAGTGCGCGATTTTACATTTTTACTGGAACGTCAAATGGTTCTGATTCTTTTGCACTGTCTTTCTGTACAAATTTTTATTTTTCCTAATTTTGGTAGAATTTTTGGGGGTACCAGAAGTATGGTAATGTTCAGATTCTACAGACTGTTCTGTTTTTGACAGATTCTGTTTTTGATGCATAGTTTGCTTGTTTTGATGAATCTATCAATTTTATATCAGTGGATTAAGCATGGAAAAGTTATATTACAGTAGAAACAATGCAAAAAAATAATATGAATTGGTTTGCAACAGTACCTAGAATAGTGATTAGCTTTATTATACTAACGGATCTTACCGAGTTTTCTGTTGAAGTTTTGTGTGGATGAAGTGTTTGATCGAGGAGGTCTCGATATGAGGAAAAGGAAGAGAGGCAAGAGCTCAAGCTTGGGGATGTCCAAGGCACCCCAAGTAAATATTCAAGGAGACCCAAGCGTGTAAGCTTGGGGATGCCCCGGAAGGCATCCCCTCTTTCTTCAACAAGTACCGGTATGTTTTCGGATTCGTTTCGTTCATGCGATATGTGCAAGTCTTGGAGCGTCTTTTGCATTTAGTTTTCACTTTTATTTTATGCACCATGATGTTATGAGATAATCCTTGGTTGATATACAGAATTCTCATTGCACTTCACTTAAATCTTTTTAGTATGGCTTTATAGAATGCTTCATGTGCTTCACTTATATCATTTTGAAGTTTTGATTGCCTGTTTCTCTTCACATAGAAAACCGCCATTTGTAGAATGCTCTTTTGCTTCGCTTATATTTGTTAGAGCATGGGCATATCTTTTGTAGAAAGAATTAAGCTCTCGTGCTTCACTTATATCTATTTAGAGAGATGACAGGAATAGGTCATTCACATGGTTAGTCATAAAATCCTACATAAAAGTTGTAGATCACTGAATATGATATGTTTGATTCCTTGCAATAGTTTTGCGATATAGAGATGATAATATGTGGGAGGTTCTAGTAGATGGTTGTGTTTAGTAAGGATATTGGTGTTAATGTTTGTGATTCCCGTAGCATGCACGTATGGTAAAAGTTGTGTGACAGACTTGTTGCATGGGGTGCTCTTTTAATTGTCTTCCTAATGTGTGGAGGTCGGGATCGCGCGATGGTTAACTCGTATGGACCCTTCACCTAGGAGCATGCGTAGTAGTACTTTGCTTCAAGGGCAAGTAGTCTTTTGAAATAAGTATATGAGTTCTTTATGACTAATGTGAGTCCATGGATTATACGCACTCTCACCCTTCCACATTGCTAGCCTTTATTATGCCGCGTAACTTTCGCCAGTATCTTGCACCCATTATTTACCTTCATCAAATAGCCACCATACCTACCTACTATGGCATTTCCATAGCCATTCCGAGATATATTGCCATGCAACTTCCATCATCATCATATACATGACTTGAGCATTTATTGTCATATTGCCTTGCATGATCGTAAGATAGCTAGCATGATGTTATCATGGCTTGTCCAATTTTTGATATCTATGCTACGCTAGATCATTGCACACCCCGCTACACCGCTGGAGGCATTCATATAGAGTCATATCTTTGTTCTAGATATCGAGTTGTAATATTGAGTTGTAAGTAAATAAAAGTGTGATGATCATCATTATTAGAGCATTGCCCAAGTGAGGAAAGGATGATAGAGACTATGATTCCCCCATAAGTCGGGATGAGACTCCGGACTTTATGAAAAATAAAAGAGGCCAAAGAAGCCCCCCAAAAAAAGAGGCCAAAGAAGCCCACCAAAAAAATAAAAATAAAAAAGGAGAAATAAAAAAAATGAGAGAAAAAGGAGAGAAGGGGCAATGTTACTATCCTTTTAGCACACGTGTTGCTTCAAAGTAGCACCATGTTCTTCATATAGAGAGTCTCTCGAGTTATCACTTTCATATACTAGCGGGAATTTTCATTATAGAATTTGGCTTGTATATTCCGATGATGGGCTTCCTCAAATGCCCGAGGTATTCATGAGCAAGCAAGTTGGATGCACACCCACTTAGTTTCTAGTTTGAGCTTTCATACACTTATAGCTCTTAGTGCATCCATTGCATGGCAATCCCTACTCCTTGCATTGACATCAATTGATGGGGCATCTCCATTAGCCCGTTGATTAGCCGCATCGATGTGAGACTTTCTCCCTTTTTGTCTTCTCCACATAAACCTCCACCAATCATACTCTATTCCACCCATAGTGCTAGATCCATGGCTTGCGCTCATGTATTTGCGTGAGGTTGAAAAAGGTTTGAAGCACGTTAAAAAGTATGAACCAATTGCTTGGCTGAAACCGGGGTTGTGCATGATGGAGTATTTTTGTGTGATGAAAATGAAGCATGGCCAAACTATATGATTTTGTAGGGATAAGCATTCTTTAGCATTGTATTTTGAAAGACATGATTGTTTGTTGGGATGCCCTAAGCATTATTGTTTTAATGTCAAATGATAGACTATTGCCTTGATCACTCGTGTCTTAATATTCATGCCATGATTAGATTAATGATCAAGATTATGCTAGGTAGCATTCCACATCAAAAATTATCTTTTTTTATCATTTACCTACTCGAGGACGAGCAGGAATTAAGCTTGGGGATGCTGATACATCTCCATCGTATCTATAATTTTTGATTGTTCCATGCCAATATTATTCAAATTTCATATACTTTTGGCAACTTTTTATATTATTTTTGGGACTAACATATTGATATCCAGTGCCCCGTGCCAGTTCCTGTTTGTTGCATGTTTTATGTTTCGCAGAAACCCAATATCAAACGAAGTCCAAACGGGATAAAAACGGACGGAGAATTATTTTGGAATATTTGTGATTTTTGAGAGGAAGAATCAACGCGAGACGGTGACCGAGGTGGCCACGAGAGTGGCCCACGCCACCACTTTAAATGGGCACGCCCGTGACCCTCATGGGCATCTCGTAAGGCGGTTGATGCTCTAATTTGGCCGCAAGAAAGCTAATTTTTGGAAAAATATATGGGCGAAGGTTTCCATCCAATCGGAGTTATAGATCTCCGAATATAAAAGAAACGGTGCCAGGGCAGAATCCCAGAACGCAGAAACAGAGAGATAGATCCAATCTCGGAGGGGCTCTCGCCCCTCCCACGCCATGGGAGCCAAGGACCAGGGGGAAACCGCTTTCTCCCATCATAGGGAGGAGAGGTCAAGGAAGAGAAAGAAGAAGGGGGGGCTCTCTCCCCTTGCTTCCCTGCGAGCGCCGGAAACGCCGCCGGAGTCCAGTCATCATCACCACGATCTTAACCACCAAAACCTCCTCACCATCTTTGCACCAACATCTCCATCACCTCCCCCATCTATATTCAGGCGGTCCACTCTCCCGCAACCCGCGTATAACCGTCGACCTTGAACATGGTGCTTTATGGCATCAATTTATTTATCCAATGATGTGTTGCCATCCTAATGATGTCTGAGTAGATTTCGTTGGTCCTTATCGGTGATTGATGAATTGCTATATTGGTTGAGTTGCATGTTTTAATTATTGGTGCTTTCGCTATCGGTGCTCTCCGTGTTCGCGCATGCGTGAGGGATCCCCACTGTAAGGGTTTGCATATGTTTCATGATTTTTCTTATGGCTGGGGTGGCGTGCAGTGACAGAAGCAGAGGACCCGAGTGAAGTAGGTTGTTTGCGTATGGGATAAAGGGGGACTTGATACTTTGATGCTATGGTTGGGTTTTTACCTTAATGATCTTTAGTAGTTGCGGATGCTTGCTAGAGTTCCAATCATAAGTGCATATGATCCAAGAAGAGAAAGTATGTTAGCTTATGCCTCTCCCTCAGATAAAATTGCAATTGTGATTACCGGTCTAGTAAAGTAGTCAATTGCTTAGGGGCAATTTCATGACTCCTACCACCACTTTTCCACAGTCGCTATATTTACTTTATTGCATCTTTATCTAAACAACCCCTACTTCTTATTTACACGTTCATTATATTCTTGCAAACCTATCCAACAACACCTACAAAGTACTTCTAGTTTCATACCTGTTCTACGAAAAGCGAACACTAAGCGTGCGTAGAGTCGTATCAGTGGCAGATAGGACTTGAGAGGGTATTTGTTCTACCTTTAGCTCCTCGTTGGGTTCGACACTCTTACTTATCAAAAGAGGCTACAATTATCCACTACACTTGTGGGTTATCAACCCCCCAGCAAGACCCTTGCCGGGGACGACCGCGAGGCCCCCGACAAGCCTAGCCAGGGACGATTGCGGGGCCGCGGCTAGGCCCGCGCCCGACAAGGTTTTGCCACCTCACCACCACTCCAGTGCGACGACCAGCTTGCCAACTAGGTAGATGCCTGTGTGGCGACATGCAGATCTTCGTGGAGGCTCTGCCACCACGCCAACATAGCAGCTAGCTAGCTAGTGTGGCACTGCATGCCTCGTCAGCCTAGACGCATGTCAAGGCAAGGAAGGGCGGCGACAGATGAGACGGCTTCTGCTGCCGTCCCTGATAAAGTAAGAGGGCACGTAGGCAACACATTAAATGTGTTTGTCCTACGATGCCGAGCGATAAGCTCATACACTGTAGCTTGCTTTCCACCTCTTGTGTGCCACTGTGGGAACCCCTTTGACATATAAAAGGAGGACCGAGGCATACTGAGAGGGGATTCAGACTTTTTGGACTGGGCATGCACCGCAACTAGTTCAAGAGCTCAAGAACATAGAATATACACATAAGCAGGGCTAGGGTATTACGCACCAGTGCAGCCCGAACCTAGGTAAAAATCACCTCGCGCTGATCCAAACTCGCTCCTCGTGCAACTCTCTCCCCGCCAACCATAGAAGGGATCACCCCTGATCCATAGGTGTTCGTTTCCCCGACATCTTTGGCGCGCCAGGTAGGGGCAGAAGTTGTGAGAATATGGTCTAGTAGTTAGTGCAGCAGTTTGCTCATCGCCATGGCTCTGAAGAAGAAGATGATCATAGCGGTCGGTTCGTCTGGAGCCGCTCCGCCCGTGCCAGCATGAACAGGCAATGTGGCAGACGGTGATGGCGAAGGAGATCAAGATCGTCCATGCCACCCTGATACGAGAAGCCAGGCGAGCAGCATCGTCCACAGCAGCGACGACGGTCCGTATGCCGTCGCGTGCAAGGATGGAGCCATGCTACCTACGGGTGGCGCGGGGACCTCCAACGGCAGAAAGATGACCCTGCCAGTGCACGCGCCATGGTCCTCTCATCTCATGGATGATGAACAGCACCGCGATGTTGAGGACCCCAGGCGTCGCTATGGCAATAGCCCTCAGCATCACTCTCAAGACGCGTAGGGCCGACATGCACGCGATGATGCTGGCGAAAAAGGCATGCGACCGTGGAATCATGATGGAACTCCTTCTAACATAGTTTGAAGTCCGAGTTCCTCCCATTCCTCGTGCCTGTCGCTGCCACCGACACGAGCAGAAGCATTGGCACGAGCGCAACTACTCCTTGACTTTCCTCCTGCTATGGAGAAGCAAGAAGAGTGGTGGGCTGCCATCCAAAGCCTTAGTGGCCACGCCAACAGGGATGGCCACCAGGAAGCAAGTCCTTCAAGGCACCGGACCACTAAGCCGTCGCGTGTTGACAGTGGAAGGGTTGGAGGCGCCGCAACCACGGTGCACTCCCCTCCACCACGGCCAGCCCGTCGGGTTGACGCCCGTGATAACGTGTCCACGACATCGTCTGACCCACGAGCGCGTTGTGGCCAATGTCAAGTTTTTCAGGAGCGGCTCAAGGAAAACGCACGTACCACTATTGAGCAGCGATGGGAGCCGCGTCACCAATCTGATAGGCGTGCTGGGCCTACTGCATACAGGCCTGCGTCAGGGGAAGCTGGTGACTTGCCCTATGCAATAACTTGTCTAGCGTTCACCCGTGAGATGCGGCAGTTCCAGTGGCCCACCAGCCGCATGTTCAAACCAAAGGTCCCGGAGAAGTACGACGGCAAGACGCATTCGTCTGAATTCCTGAGGGTTTACACCATCGCGATGCAAGCTGCCGGAGCACGAGACGACAAGGTACTCACCAACTATTTCCCTTTGGCGCTCAAGCCCAATATCAGGTCATGGTTGATGCACTTGACGATATATTCCATCTCCTCTTGGTCGGATCTATGCCACGAGTTTGTTGGTGCCTTTACGGGTGGCCACGTAGCTGTTGGCCAGGCAAGTGATCTACATGTGATCCCTTAGAGGGACGGTGAATGCTTGCACAAATACATACAAAGATTCAGCCATATGCAGTACAACACCCCCGATGTCCATCCCGCCGCTGTCATCAGTGCGTTCCATCAAAACATGCGCAATCGTAAGATGCGTGAAGAGCTGGCGATGAACAAGGTTGCAGATGTTGCCGAACTGTATGTTCTGGCCGACAGATGTGCTCGAGCTAAGGAAGGAAGAAAGTATCCCGGCGAAGATGCCGATGTGGGAAGTGACTCTAAGGATGAAGACGTCGTCGCCCCGTCAAAGAAGGGCCGACGACGCAACAGGAAGGGCAAGGGCAAGACCATGCTTTTCATCGAGGAATCCAGCGACCCCGGCACCGCTATGAAGGCCAAGGTTTTCTACCCTGGCAAGGAGATTGCCGGGTGCGATGCCTGCCAGGCTTTGGCAGCTACCAGCAAGTTAGAGGGCTCCGACAAGCAGTATTGCAAGATTCACCGGTCCAAGGGCCACGACCTCCAAAACTGCTGCCAAGTTGAGTAGCTGATGGAGAGGCAGAGGGCTGAGTACGAGAGACGAGACAAAGAGAAGGGCCAAGATGGTGCTGAGGGATCCGGTAAGAAGCGCGGAGGCCGAGGAGGTCGCCGCGACAAGGAGAAGCGACAAGAGAGGCCTTCCCGAGGCTGCGACAAGAAAGAGGAGGATGACGATCATGATGATGATGACAAGTCCACCGAGCATGAGTTTCAAAAGGCGACAGAGGTCATGTGTGTTGACGGAGTTGTCTCATTGCATTCTTCCCACTACCCACTTAAACAGTAGGCACGTGAGATTAGTGTGATGGAATCGATGGTCGACGCCCAGAAGCCACTAAAGTGGTCCCACATGCCTATCATTTCGACACCGAGGATCACCCTGATCGCACAACCGCGGTCGGGTGTTTGCTATTGTTGGTCTCACCAACGATACGCAACCTCAAGGTGACGAAAATGTTAGTTGATGGTGGGGTCGGTCTGAACTTGATCATGCCTAACATGATCAAGAGGCTGCAGATCCCTGATGAAGATCTCGAGGAAACAGAAACATTCCAAGGGATCAACCCAGGGAGAAACCAGCCCAAGGGAAAGGTCACACTACCAGTTACATTTGGTAGCAACCTAAATTACAGGACAGAGAAGATCGTTTTTGAAGTCGCCAAGATCCCGTTGCCATATAACGGGATCCTTGGTCGTCCGACACTAGCCGAGTTCATGGCAGCGCCACACTATGCGTAGACCAAGTTGAAGATGCCCGGGCCAATGAGCATCATCACTGTCAGCTGCGATAAAAGGGATGCGCTCATTTGTGCCGACCAACTCTACCATGAAGCAGTTGCAGCGTCCACCGCCAAGATACTTTCTCCCACCGCCGAGAAGAAGACCGGCAAGCCTTTGGCCACCGACAAGACTCCTGGCTCCGGCAAGGGCTCCTACACTCACTCCGGCAAATGTGCCTCTTCGGAGTGCTGCGTTCCCGCTGAGAACGTGCTAGAGAGCTCTACCGGCAAGACCAAGAAGTCCAAGGCGGCCCCACCAGAAACCAATAAATTACCCGTCAAGGAGGATGGCACGGGCGGAGCTTTTACCATAAGCTCCACCGTTGACAGCAAATAGGAAAGCGCGCTCGTCCCCTTCCTGCGGGCAAATGTCGATGTGTTCCCATGGCAAGCATCCGACATCCCTGGCGTTCCTAGGGAGGTGATTGAGCACCACATTCCTGTCTTTCCCCATGTGTGGCCTGTCAAGTAGAAGGTCAGAAAGAAAGATTTGGAGCGACAAGATTTCATGATATAGGAGATCAGGAAGTTGGAAGCAGCAGGCTTGGTCAAGGGAGTACTCCACCCGACATGGTTGGCCAAACCAATGGTAGTGCGTAAGGTGAATGAGAAATGGAGGTTGTGTATGACTATACTGATATCAATAAAGCCTGTCCAAATGATCCTTTCCTGTTGGCATGTATCGACCAGATAGTGGACTCCACTGCCGGGTGCGACCTACTGTCGTTCCTTGACGCCTAGTCAGGATACCATCAGATCTTTATGAAGAAGGAAGATGAAGAGAAGACCGTGTTCATCACCCCATGTGGCACGTACTGTTTTGTACGAATGCCTTTCCGGTTGAAAAGTGATGGTTCAACATTCTCCCAAGCCATCCAAATTGGTTTTGAGCCCCAGCTACATAGAAATCTGGAAGCTTATATGGACGATATAGTAGTCAAAACCAAGGACAAGGCCACACTCATGCAGGATCTAGAGGAAACCTTTTCAAATTTGCGCAAGATCAACCTCAAGCTCAACACAGAGATGTGTGTGTTCGGTGTCCCATCCGGCAAACTTCTTGGGTACTTGGTGTCTCAACGCGGAATCGAAGCGAATCCTGACAAGATCAAAGCGATTGATCAGATTGAGGTGCGCAGACGAGTCAAGGATGTCCATAGGCTTGCTGGTTGAGTTGCCGCCCTGAGTAGGTTCATTTCTAAATCTGCTAAGCGCGCCCTCCCCTTTTTCAAGATTTTGGAAAAGCTGGGTCCAATGAAATGGACTCCGAAGGCAGAGGCATCGCTGCAAGATTTGAAGAGGTACCTCTCCTCTACGCCAATACTAGTCGCGCCCAAACCACAAGAGCCGTTGCTACTATATTTAGCAACAACGAATCAAGTGGTCAGTGTTGCGCTAGTGGTGCGGAGAGAAGTTGAGGAAGTGGCAATGGCATCGGCGAAGCCATCGGATGAGGAGCCGGGGTCGGTAGGGCCCAATGCCGGCAAGGCAGAACCCTCGGCAAAGCCCGGTCCCGGCAAGACAGAGTCTGCACAAGTGAGCGAAGTAAGACAGAAGAAGAAGGTAATGCAGCACCCAGTCTATTTTGTCAGCTCCCTCTTTCAGGGGCTATATCAAGGTATTCCGGTATGTAGAAGCTCCTTTTCAGCCTTCTTATGGCCTCAAGAAAGCTGCATCACAATTTCCAAGCACATGAGATCATCGTTGTCACTTGCGTCCAGTTGCACCGAATCTTGCACAACCTGGATGCAACCGGGAGGATTGTGGAGTGGGCGTTGGAACTGTCAAGCTTGGGCCTCAAGTTTGAAAGCACGTCGACGATCAAGAGTAGAGCCTTGGCAGAGTTCATAGCAGAATGGACCTCCATGCCCGACGAAGAAGTTCAAAAGACTACTTTTCCCAGCAAGGATGCGAGTAGTCATTGGATTATGTACTTTGATGGGGCTTTCTCGCTGCAAGGTGCTGGTGTCGGCATGCTACTCTTCGCGCCCACCGGAGAGCGCCTCAAGTTCGTAGTCCAGATGCATTTTCCCCGGGAAAGGTCGACAAACAACACTGCAGAGTACGAGGGGCTGCTTGTCGGTCTCAGGATCGCGGAGGAACTTGGAATCAGGAAGCTCATCATCCGAGGTGATTCACAGCTTGTCGTTAAACAAGTCAACAAGGATTATCAGAGCCAGTTGACGGAGGCCTACATGGATGAAGTGAGGAAGTTGGAGGAGCGCTTTAATGGTCTGCAAGCAGAGCATGTTCGTCGAGCAGAGAACAGAATTGTTGATGACTTGTCAAAACGCGCTGCCCTCAAGTTGCCTGTGGAACCAGGTACCTTTGTGCTTCAATTAACCCACCATCCATTGAACCATACGCAGGGTAGAACAAGTGATGGAAAGCGGGCCCTGACAAGTACTTTCCCGCTGAGCTCCTAGGAATCGCCGGCAAGGAAGTTGCCGGGTAACCCAAGCTTGCCGGGGAGCAGCAGCCCCCGGCGGGTCCCAAACCCTTGCCCTAGAGACAGCTTCCCCCGTGGCAGAAGACATGCCTTTAGTCCTTGCAGTCGAGCCTCAGGATCCAGCATGGGCACAACATATTGTTAGGTTCCTCCAAACAGGGGAGCTCCCTAAAGAGCAGGAAGAAGCGGAAAAAGTAGCCCGTTGGGCCAGCATGTACCAGCTTGTGGATGATGTCCTATACAGAAGGAGACCGAATGGTGTGAAATTGAAGTGTTTTCCTCGGGAGGGCGGACTAGAGCTATTGGCAGAGATACACAAAGGCATATGTGGCTCCCACATAGGGTCAAGAGCCCTTGCTGGCAAAGCATTCCAGCAAGGTTTCTTCTAGCCCACCGCTCTCCAGGATGCAACTGCACTAGTAACCAAGTGCGAAGCATGCCAGTTCCATTCAAAGAAGCTTCATCAACCAGCCCAGGCTCTTCAAACAATCCCTCTTTCCTGGCCATTTTGGTCTGGGGGCTCGACATACTGGGCCCCTTTGCCCGTGCTGCCGGGGGCTTTGAGTACTTGTACGTTGTGATTGACAAGTTCACAAAGTGGCTAGAAGTAGAGCCAGTGAAAAAGGTGACAACACAGTCAGCCGTCAAGTTCTTCAAGGGACTCGTTTGCCGTTTTGGTGTGCCAAACAGAGTCATCACCATCAATGGCACACAGTACACGAGCCGCACCTTCATGCAGTATATCCAAGACCATGGCAACAAAGTTTCCTTTGCTTCTGTTGCTCACCCAAGATGCAACAGCTAGGCAGAAAGGGCAAATGCTGAAGTGTTGCGAGGCCTCAAAACAAGAACTTTCGACAAGCTACGCAAGTGTGGAAGACGCTCGATTGATAAATTGCCAACGGTTCTTTGGTCACTCAGAACGACACCAAATCGAGCCACTGGCCAGACACCCTTTGCCATGGTATACGGGGCAGAAGCAGTTCTCCCCACATAACTCATATATGGGTCACCTCGAGTGCTCGCTTATGATGAGCTTGAGCAAGAGCAGTTGCGCCAAGATGATGCAATGCTCCTCGAGGAAGATCTTCTTCAGGCTGTTGTGCGAGCCGTTCGCTACCAGCAAGCCTTGCGCTACTACCATAGCCACTAGGTTCATGCCCGAAGCCTTGAGGAAGGCGACCTTATTCTTCGGCGTATTCAGTCCGACAAGAATTCAAACAAGTTGACGCCAAAGTGGGAAGGCCCTTATTGGGTAATACGAGTCACCAGGCCCGTCGCAATCCGCTTGGAGACTGAAGATGGCATTCCGGTGAGCAACTCTTGGAATATCGAACATCTTCACAAGTTTTACCCGTAGGGCGCGGTTGCCGGGAGCCTCGGCAACCCTCTTTAGTACTAGCCTTGCCAGCAAGGCATGTTACCCTATGTACAAAGCCAGGTGCAGACCCTGTGTGCATTCAAATAACTTTTAGTATCTATAGTTTCATGTGATTTCCAGGTTTTATGTATATACGTACATGCATGCTTATCTAGGATATCATACTGCCTTTGATTCCAGCAAATACTAATTTACCGCTAAGGGTCGTTGCTCCTATCCTCTCTTCTTCCTAGCCACAGTAAATACACTCGGTTTTGCTGTTCCTGTCATGGACTTGGCTCCGGCGAGAAGTTGAGAAGACTGCCCGGCACGTCGTCCCCGGCAAACCAAACAGATAAAGTTCACCTCTTGTCCATTTGTTTTCGTAACCTGTGACTTGTGCATTAGAAAACCTCGCCACTTTTTTTAGACTCAGGTACTCTCATTTCTGACCCGAACGCTACTTCGGTCAGAATGGTTGCAGCAGCCTTTGATAAAAAATAGATTGGCAGGGGGCTAGGCCCTTTATCTGTAACCCGGCAGATGTGATTCTCCGGCAGGCACAGGGGTACCAGCAAGGTAGCTTGCTGGGAAAACACATTTATTTTAATGAAGGAGGCGTTCGCCTCTACATGGACATATACGTGCATGGGTTCCCGGCAAAGCTCACCTTTTTCATTGATATGCTCATGCAAGTACAAATGTTACAGAACATAAGCATGGACTCGTGTGATTACATTATCTAGAAAGTTAAAGATTTGGCAAGTGCCTACAAATTGAAAGAAGATAAGTGCCCCGTAATTCCCATTCTTAACCTTTTCCTCCCCAGGTGCAGCAAGTGAAGGCGGAGACGGGCATGGGGAACGCGTCGATGGACAGCTTGGCAGGGTAGACCGTCGAACACCGACGCCAGAGCCGGCAGGGCGCAATCCCCGGCAAGGCATGTTGCCAGGTGAGGAGGCGGAGTAGATGATGGTGCTGCCACTGATGGTCAGCTGAAGTCGGAGTCACCATCCTCCCGCCTACTGTCGTCTTCATTGCTGGTGCTGTCCTCCTCGTCACTGTCGCTCGAGGAGGAGCTTTCGTCTTCAGTGGAACTCTCTGCATAGCACCCTAAGCGGATTCCTGAGCTCCCGAAGACCTTGATAGAGAGAAGGCCCCTCCGACAAGCTGTGGGCGCGTGCAAAAGTTTTCCACCCATGGCGAAGATACATGACATGAGGGGCGGGGAAGTCAACGTCGACCCACATGCTGCAGTTCCCGCAACCCCTCATGTGTAGCCTCAAAGCCTATAGCGGATCCTACTCCATCACCTGGGCGAACGGGGTAGGGAGGCGGAGATGGCCGCATACACGCTTGTACAACCTGATGAAGAACTCGCGGAGCTAGTCTCCGATGTGGCCCTCCATTGGAGGAGGGGCCACTAGTGGAAGCGCAGTCGGTGCGCCGCCCCGTCCTCCTCTTCCTCGAGCACCGCGGTGACCTCAGCCTTGTACCCTTCCTCTCCGCCTCACGGCGGGCTCCGTCACCGAGAGTTCTGGAGGAGGGGAACGAACTGTCGAGAAGAAGCCCTCATTGCCGCCATCAAAGCACAAGCACACCCTCTCACCATGGCGAATGGAAGAAAGATACTAAGCAGAAGGAGGAGAAGAAGGCGAGTGTGGAAAGGCACTGTCCCTCTCCCTTTTTATAGAAGGGCAGGGCCGGGGCCTGACCTCCCAGCCCAAGGGGCGGCCGCCCCGCTCGACCAATGCAGCCACCTGAAGCGCAGGGAATCGGGACTGACCCGCTGCCCCAATCAGCGACGCCTGGTTTCCAGCCTCGGCGTTAATGCCCATGCCCTCCGCATCCATCGCCTGCACTTCCTAAGGCATGGGGGACATGTGGTGAGCGAGTGAGAGGCATAAAGACAAGTGGGGTGTCCGTTTTCCACCCCGTGATCGTGGGGTGCGGCGCCATGCTGGCCACGACCCATGTCCACTTAGTAAATGAGTAGCGCCCCTACGAATTCCTCTTTTTTATGAGGGAAATGCGGGACGCCTCTTTACTATCCGCTGCGAGATGATGCAAGCGTGCTGCGGCCATCCCACGCACGACCCCCACGTCACGCACTCGACGCGGATGATGTGGAAGTGCAACTGGTGAGAAGATCATGGAAGTTAAGTCTCTGCCACACATGCCCGCGCACTGCTTTGGGCCTGGCCGAACTACGCTTTGCGCTTATGTGTGGCCTAGGCCCGGGGGCTCCTGTCGGTGTACAAAACTATGGGCTCTTCTGTACCCCTTACTTGTGCACGGGAAGTTGTAGCCATGCCCATGGCAGTGCCTGGTAGGGCAGCAGAAGACAAAACACAAGACTATTAAGATAGCAATCAAGTCGGAGAACAAAGAGCAAAGGACAAGCTAGACCTCCCCCGGCAACATCCTTGCCGGGGTAGCTTGCGTAGCCCTGGCAAGCTCCTTGCCGGGCGACCTGCAAAGCACCAGCAAGGCCATCACCCTTGAGACTGAGAGCTTTGGCACCATCGACAACGTCAAAGCCAAGACTTGGGAATGCATGCATAGTAGCATGCAGATCTTTGTGAAGACTGATGGCTTGCGGGTCAATGTGGGTCCATAAGACAAAGACCCCGAGCAAGACCCTTGCCGGGGACGACCGCGAGGCCCACGTCAATCCTTGCCGGGGACGATTGCGGGGCCTCGGCCAGGCCCGCACCCGACAAGGTTTTTCCACCTCACCACCACTCCAGTGCGACGACCGGCTTGCCAACTAGGCAAACACCTGTGTGGCGGCATGCAGATCTTCGTGGAGGCTCTACCACTGCGCCAATACAGCAGCTAGCTAGCCAGCACGGCATTGCATGCCTTGTCAGCTTGGACGCGTGTCAAGGCATGGAAGGGCGAGCGACGGATGTGAAGGCTTCTGCTGCCATCCCCGATAAAGTAATTGGGCACGTAGGCAGCGCATTAAATGTGTTTGTCCTACGATGCTGAGCGATAAGCTCATACACTGTAGCTTGCTTTCCACCTCCCATGTGGCACTATGGCAACCCCTTGGACAAATAAAAGGAGGCCCGAGGTGTACTGAGAGGGGATTCAGACTTTTTGGACTGGGCATGCACCGCAGCTAGTTCAAGAGCTCAAGAACACAGAATATACACACAAGCAGGACTAGGGTATTATGCACTAGTTCCGCCCGAACCTGGGTAAAAATTGCCTCGTGCTCATCACCAAACCCGCTCTTCGTGAAACTCACTCCCCGCCAACAGTAGAAGGGATCACCCCAGATCCCATAGGTGTTTGTTTCCCCGACATACCCTTTAATGGCCCATTATTCCATTGAGCTGTTTCCATCTCATGTTATCTTTTGGCCTTCTCAGGGCCCATTTATTCTTGGGCTGATTTGCAGTTAGATTACTTACGGTCCATTACTGTCCTGTTCCAGTTATGGGCCAAATTTAGCCCGTGGTTAAAGTCAGCCCGTTTGTGGCCCGTTAATCCGTTGGGCCATTTTCATAGCATCATCAAATACGGTCGATTAACGATGGCCCGTTATGGTTGGCCCATGAACAGATGATTCCAACTCTAGCCTGTTTACGACCCATAATGCGGCCCGCTATTGGCCCATGTTTGTCCAATCGATCATACCGGCCGTAGAAGGCCCATTGATTCTACGACACATAGAAGGCCCATTGTTTCTACAGCCCATAGAAGGCCCATTGTTTCTATGACCCGTAGGAGGCCCATGGTCACTACAGTAGATATGTAGCCCATGGTTATTGTGGCCTAGTTTTAAAAAATAGGTTATTGTGCCCACTAGGAAACCACGGAAAAAGAACTGCACTGAATACAAGCAAACAAATAAAAAATACAACAAGGAAATAAATAAGCAAGCAACTTACGCTAGGCTATCACGGCTATTACACATATTACATCCAGCCACCCGTGCAAATATGGGGAACAAAGCAGCACATTACATACACTGGTTGTCAAAGTTGGTGACTAGTGCAAATAAACGCCGTAGCAAAACAAGTCCAGCACTGAAACCACTTCACAAGAGCTCAAGAAACAATATCTTGGGTATCCACCATGTTAGCAAGACGCTTAGCAGGCTTATTAGCCTTCTCTTGTTTGGTGCTTAAATCCTCCAGTGCTTGTTGTTGCACCAGAAAGTATGCATCTGATTCGGCAGGGACTTCCTCAGTTCTTCGGCTTCCTGTCGTAGCACATTTGATCGATGTCTTTCAACTTGAAGTTGAGACTCAAGAAGCTGAAATGATTCAGGCATCGAGTTTGAAGAGCTGGTGCGATCGGTAGTGTCTGGTAACTTGGACACTACATCAAGACATGACTTTGGGGTTGTCTCAGTGTCTTCAAGATATATTTTATCAGCTTTCATGGAGACCAATAGGGATGTCTCACTATCTTGAACCTTATCTGCATTAGTTCCTTTACCATTGCATAACGAGGTACCCTTCTCCAATATTTTGTCCGCATTCTAAAAGAGAAACAAGCAGACACGTCACAGGTTTACCATGTTGTATATGAAACTCATTTTGCTAAACTAGTTCAGTAGTAAGGTGGACAGGATAACTACATGAAAAAACATATATCTATGTAGTACGGTCACTGTATGGTCTATATCTTTCTAGTTTATGTTGCCAAATCAAGATAGAGACAGTTCAAATATGTTTAAGACAAAGCAACATAGAGAGAATATAAGTGTGGGAAACTACACAACAATAACAAAACTTGTAATGTGCATGGCATGAGAACATAACTGTTTATTCAATTGAAACCGAAATCAACATAGAGAAAGTTACTACAATAACAACAACCACGTTAGAGAAACAGGTTTAAAACATACCTGTTGCACCATTGGAGTTTCAATTGCATCCTTCAAATTTTAAATTAGTTGGTATGAGTAAATACAGTGATGCAAGAGCAAAGGAGTATGCACCATAGCTACGGAACCTGACTTGAGAACAATTCTTCTTTCGCTTTAAGCGTTGACTTGGGGTTCAGAGTGGTGGTCCTCGTGCTTTGGGCTCCGTAGTTCCCTTCCTAACTTCTCGTGTTTGGGTGCTCTGTGGTGGAGATTACATTGTGTCAACTAGAACTGGGTTACTATTTGCTGGGATTGGGGTTAGAAGGGGTGTACCTGGTTCTCTGTCCAACCGGGTAGGGGTACAATCTGTGTGAGTTTGGGTTATGTGTGGTGGGGCTGGTTCTTGGGCAAGTACAATTGTGGTTCTATCTGCATCGGCGGGTAGCACCATGACCCCCTCCAACTCAAATGGCTGATAAACAAGAAAAGTACTTGAATGTACAGACATTGTAAGATAGACAGGTGCAATGGATAGTAGGGAAGAAAACAGGGCATGAAATAATTCACATTTAGGTTGTCTAACCAAATAGGATAGCATGACATAATTTCACATATATGATGGATAATTAAACATGATATCATGACACAATTTCACATATATGATGGCTAACTAAACATGATAGAATGACATACCTCGAAATATGATGATTATGTAAACATGATGACATGATATAACTATACGATGTGTCTATTAAAGTGGTTGGCATGCCATAATTCACAAACATGCCGTCGATGGAAACATGATGGCATGATATAATTCACAGATAGAATGACATAATTCAAAATAGGATGACTATGTAAACAAGATGAGATGATATAACTATATTATGTCTTTAGAAAATGGGTTGGCATGCTATAATTCAGATACATGTTGTCTATGTAAACATCATGGCATGATGTAATTCAAATATATGATTTATATACTAAGCAAGTGAGCAGAGGGTAATCACATATATGACGTGTCAACTAAGTAGATGGCATTCAATATTGTGTATATGATGTAAAAACTAAGCATTGCAAGACAACATATGCATGATATGAGTAATATAACCCTGCTAAGTTTGAGCATACACCTCAGGGGGGAAATAGGACTGGTCATCTACCTCTGAATCCTCCTCTGAGGAGCTATGTGTAACCATCAAGATATCTGCTTCAGCAGGTAGCATTGTTTGCTCTAAAGACCTTGTTTTCACTCCAGATTTTTCCATCACTAATTCAAATGGTTGATGCATAGGAAGAGCAGTTGAATATACAAACATTGTCCACAAATGGATTGAGTAATACAAAAATAGGATGACATGATATAATTCACATATATGATGCTTGGCTAAACAACATGGCATTGCATAATTCACATATATGACGCTTGGCAGAACAGCATGGCATTGCATAATTCACATACATAATGCCTTACAACAAGATAGCATTGCATAATTCACATATATAATGTATTGCAACAAGATGGCATTGAAAAATTCACATATATGGTAATTAGATACTAAACAGGTGGGCATTCACACAAAGCATGTCTAAACTAAGAAAATGACATGACAATGGAAGACACCATACGCATGATATGAGTAATATAACCCTATCAAGTTAGAGCATGCACCTCGGGGGGGGGGGGGGGGGGGGGAATAGGACTGGTCGTCTATTACTGAATCCTCCTCTGAGGAGCAATTCGTAACCAACAAGACATGCGCTTCGTCAAATAGCATTGTCTGCTTTGAAGATCTTGTTTTCACTCCAGATCTTTCCATGACCGTGTCGAATGGCTGATGCACAGGAAGAGTAATTGAACTTACTAAAATTGTTGACAAATTTAATACGTAATAAAAAAGGGTGGCATGATATAATTTACATATAAGATAACTGGCTAACCAGGATGGCACTGCAAAATTCACATATATCATGCTTGTCTAAAGAAGATGGCATTGCATGATTCACATAAATGATATAGAAACTATATAGATGGAATTCACACAATGCATGTATAAACTAAGCAGATGACATATTTTATGTATAAAGTAAGCAATTTAACACGCCATATGCATGATATGACCAACATCAGCATGCCAAGTTAGAGCAAAAGACCCCATGGGGGTAAATAGGAGTGCTCTGCTCCCTCTGAATCCCCCTCTGAATAGTTAACTTCCTCTTGATTACAGTCTGGAATGGGGAGAGGGGGGTTGCTTTTGTGCCGACAATGGAGCAACGTCTACATGAAGTTTTATAGCCACAAAAGGCTCGTCTCTTTTGCTCTACATGTTCAGTACCATTGTGTACAATAACTGACATGCATAGGAATAAAACATAGTGAGATTATGTAAGGAGTGCATGCACAAATCTAGAGTGATGGTAGAAAACTGTAGATAGACCCAAAACCAATGATAGTAGGCAGATAATAGCTTCAGTTAAAGAATGTAGATAATGGCTCCTGTAATGTTTGTTTCCACCCAACATGAAACTCATAGTAGGCACCCGAGATTAACCAGATAGTAGACATACAGTATTGATTGTTGCCCCAATATGTACCCCACAACCCTTAAAAAACTCAAGTTTGAGCATTAGTTTGGACCTGACTCGGAGTCTAATCGGTGAACATGATGATAAAGTAGCATGTCATCATATTAAGCGATGTATAATGTAAGAAGACATGAAATAGTGCGACCTCTCTTCCGGACCCGCGTAGTCCACAAGGTCATCTGCTCAGTTGTTGATGGTAATGCAGTTGTCATGGCTGCCGGCAATGGGGAAGAAGATCTGAGCCGACGAAAGACAGTTTGGAGGGCATATCCCTACTATGGTGAACCCTTCCGTTGTTGGAGCAGCTGAGCTGGGGTGGACCACAGCACATCAGGAGTGGGACAAACCACACAAGGTTTTCTTTGACACTTATGTATAACAACAGTAATTTTGTAAGGGCTTGTCTTAATTTGAGGATTCTAACAATGCAGGGACAGGAAATACACATGAATAGGATAGGAATGCATGTGCAAAATAGAGAATATAAAAATTACAGGATTTCTGCCAATCAAGGTGTTTGGTTGTAACACCCCGAGACCGATGCGCCAGATGTCTTCCAGTTATTTGCCGTCATTCCCATGTCATTCACTTGCGTGTTGCACTTTGCCATGTCATCATGTGCATTTCATCTGCATGTTTTTCAAAACTTGCATCCGTCTGGGTTCTACCGGTTCTCTCTGTTGTCCGTTTTGAGCACAGAGACACTCTCATGTGCCCGCCGCACCTCCCAAATCTTGTTTTGTGAGCCGCAGAAAAACATTCTCAGAATGGGCCGAGAGTTGATGAGTGGTCTTGGTATATCACCGGTAGACCGCCTATCAAATTTCGATCCATTTGGAGGTCGTTTGATGCCCAAACGGTGTCACAGCCCCAGATCGGCCTTGTTTGACTTTGATTGCTCATCATGTCATCATGTTTTAATTTCTAAGAAACTTGAAATGGGGATTGCCTAAACCCTAGCATTAAAGGAATTCACTAGATTTACCTAAAATATTTTTCAGTAAGTCCAAATGGCTTTCAAAAATGTTCATCAATTATGGTAAATACTGTAAACAGTAGCCAGAGGTGATGCACATTTTTCCATGACATATTTGGGCTCTGAATTAAATCATATGGTATTTTCATTTGGGCATTTGAATACTATAAAATATTTGAAATGCTCAAATAATCATAAACTAAAATGTTTACTGTTGGATATATTCTAAACAGTAGCCATGATTAGTTTCATGATTTTTGAAAGTGTCTGAGTATTTTTAATAAAGCCCTAAAATTTATAGAATCATAGAAAACTGAAATAATTAGAAAAAGGAGAGAGAGAAACCTACCCGGCCCAGCTCCTCCAGCCACTTACCTGGCGCAACCAACCAGCCCAGCACGGCCCAGCCCACCGCCGCTTCCCCCCCTGTCGCCTTCCTCCTCGCGCCAGTAGGGAGGGGCACGTGCCCGGCGCGCGTGGCCACACGCCGGCCACCTCCTCCCTGCCTGGCTGCCTCCTCCTCTCCTTGGACGTCTCCCGCAGCTCCACGCCACCCCCTGGAACCCCCCCCCCCTCGCACTCTCCCTCGTCCTCATCTCCCCCTCTGTCTCTCTCTCCCGCGATCGCCGTGACCGCCCGAGAACGCCGACGAGCACCCCCGTGACCACCGGCCACCCCTCGCCCTGCCGTTGAGCCCAGAGGCTCGGCCGCAGCCTCTTCTCCCTCCTCGCCGAGCTACATGAGCCAGGACGGCCCCAAGACGACTCCTGTGGCCTTCTTCCCCGACCACGGCCGCCGGATGCCGCTGTCCGATTCGTCGTCTTCGCCGCCCTCCCGAGTCCGCTGAGATACTCATCGACCTCGCCGTGAGCTCCTCTGCCGAACCCCTCTCTCCCCGTGCTTTATTTCCCGCTGTAGCCATGCTAACCACCGCGGCCGAGAGCTTCTCGCCGCCGGCCATGGCGTGGCCGTGGCCACAGCCACCGCAGCTCGCTCCCGAGCCCACCGTCGTGCTCACCGCAACCTCAGTAGCCCGTAGCCACCACCAGCTCCTCCTGCCGTGCCTCCTAGCAAAGACCCCGAGCTCGCCCGATCTCTGGCAGCCGCCAACATCGTCGCCGGCGTCTTTTCCGACCATCCCGAGCCCAACCGCCACCACCACTCGATGCGCGAGCTCCCCAGCTACGCGTAGCGCATCTCCGCCGTCGATTTGGTCGACGGAGGAACAAATCCGGGCCTCGCCGCCGTGTCTGGCCTCGCCGGCGTCGAGTCACCGGCGGGTTTGACCCCGCTGACCAGGGGTTTGACCTCCCTGGGATTAACACGCGTGGGCCCTGCACCTGACAAGATTAGTTTAGGACTAATTACCCCTGCTGACACTGACAGTGGGCCCCATGGCTATTAATTTGATTAGTTAGAATTAATTAACTCTATTGGTCACTTGTGTCACTGACGTGTGGACCCCGCTGGTCAGGTTTGACCCGGACCAGCCCCTGTTGACCTGCTGACGTCATGCCAACGTCATGCTGACGCAGTAAACCCTTTTCTGGATTTTAAATAAATCTAAACGATTTATTTATTTCAGAAAATAGCTAAAACTTCTAAAAAATCATAGTAATTCAACCGTGACTCCAAATCAAACAAATTATATATGTAAAATTATCAGAAAAATTCAAGGAATCCATCTGTACCATTTTCATGCATGTTTGAACAATGTTTGTCCTCTGTTTTGGACAAAACAAATAAATGGCATTTAAACTCTCACATATGGAGTTTGAATTTGAATCTTGTATTCAAACCAACCCCATTTAACTTGTTGCTAGATGCATTAGCCCAAAACACATTCATATTGCCATGTCATAGCATGCATCATACTGTGCATTGCATTGATCATGTTTCTTCTGTGTTTGCCGGTGTTGTTCCCCCTCGGTAGACGTTGTACCGACGATGTGATCGTTGACACTGATGAAGACTCAATGCTATCTTCAGAAGTGCCAGGCAAGCAAAACCCCCTTGTTCATTCCGATACAATCCTACTCTCTCGCCCTGCTCTCTTTTACTGCATTAGGACAACAACGAGTCATTTGTTACTTGCTGCGGTAGCTGAACCCCTTTATCCTCTGCATTACCTGTCATTGCCACAGTAAATAGATGAAACCCACTAGTATGAGTAGGAGTTGCTTGAGCCCTGTTGTGCCTACTCATTCATGTTTGTTTGTCATGCCTGCTACTGCTTAGAGTTGAGTCAGGTCTGATTCATCGGGAATGAATCAGAGGTGTGTGAACATGTCCTACTGTGTGTGAGCTAAGTGGTGAACACGATATGGTAAAGGTAGCAGTGAGAGGCCATGTAGGAGTACATGGTGGGTTGTCTCATTGAAGCCATCCTTAGGAACTGAGTTCTGTGTTTGTGATCCATGATTCAGCTACTACCATGCATTGGGCCCTGAGATATGACCCCACTCGACTTCTTAATCACCCTTGTCCTCTGTCCAGGAGTTGCAAGTAGTTTCTGGTGTTTGTAGTATGCTGGAGGCCGTGGGCAGCACTGACCGGAGGGGTGGGCTGTGATGCGGTAGGCACGTGGCCGGGTATACCGGGCGCCCGTTTGGTGTCACGGAACCCTGTTCACATCGTTTGGGGCTGTGAGCGAAACCCCGGACGGATCTCCTCATGGATGGAACCCGAATAGGCGATAAACCTGGACTAGAGACTTGAGTGTTTAGGTAGGTCGTGGTCTACACCCATGTCGGCTTTCGCTTGAAGTCTGCCGAGCACATGTCGTGTGCAGACGCTAAGTGGTGGAAACATGTATGAAGAAGTACACCCCTGCAGGGTTAACATCATCTATTCGTATAGCCGTGTCCGAGGTAAAGGACTTCTGGGTTGCTTATATCAGTTCATAGACAAGTGAAAGTGGATACCCTAAAATACGCAAGATAAGCGTGAGTGCTATGAATGGCGTTCTCGTAGGGAGACGGGAGCGGATCCATAGTGGTGTATTGATATGGTGAATATGTGGACTCGTGTGCGCCACCTCAAAAGAGTTGCTTGTAGTCGTAGTTTAGGATAGCCACCGAGTCAAAGCTGGCTTGCTGCAGTTAAACCCCACCATCCCCTTTGTTGATAATGAAGCATATGTAGTTAGTTCTGATGTAAGTCTTGCTGGGTACATTTGTACTCACGTTTGCCTATTTTATGTTTTGTAGAGAGATTTCGGTCTCGCTAGTAGTTCCGCGTGGACTTCGACGTTTAGCTTGTTACCTCAGCTACGATCTTGTGCCCTCGGCAGGATCTGGTAGATAGTCAGGCTTCTCAGCCTTTTTCATTTGTAGATGTCTGTACTCAGACATGTTAAGCTTCCGCTTGTGCTTTGATTTGTATGCTCTGAATGTTGGGTCATGAGACCCCTGTTTGTAATATCTCGCTCCTCGGAGCCTAATGAATACATACTTGGGTCGTAGAGTCATGTTGTGATGCCATGTTGTATTTGCACATATCGAGCATATTGTGTGTATGTTATTGAAATGCTTGGTATGTGTGGGATCTGACTATCTAGTTGTTTATCCTTAGTAGCCTCGCTTACCGGGAAATGTCTCCTAGTGTTTCCACTGAGCCATGGTAGCTTGCTACTGCTCCAGAACACTTAGGCTAGCCGGCATGTGTCCTTCTTCGTTCCTGTGTCTGTCCCTTCGGGGAAATGTCACGCATTGAGTACCGGAGCCCTGTTAGCCCGCTACAGCCCGGTTTACCGGAGTCCTGCTAGCCCAGTGCTACAGCCCGGACCCACTTTCTGATGACTGACACATTCGATGCTGGGTCATGGATGCCTGTCCCTGTAAGTCTGTGCCACTTTGGGTTTACGACTAGTCATGTCAGCCCGGGCTCCTTATCATATGGATGCTAGCGACATCATTATATACGTGAGCCAAAAGGCGCAAACGGTCCCGGGCAAAGGTAAGGCGACACCCGTGGGAATACCGTGCGTGAGGCCGCAAAGTGATATGAGCTGTTACAGGCTAGATCGATGTGACATTGAGTCGGGGTCCTGACAGGTTTGGTATCAGAGCTTGACTGCCTGTAGGATTACCAAGCCAAACTGGTCGAAGTTGAGTCTAGAAATTCTTTAGTTATATAAGGGAATTGATTGTGGGATGGAACGTAAGGCTCTTTTTACTCCTTATACCTCATGGCCTTCTGATCTGAGTCATCATCTTCTCTTCTACGGGGATTAAGAACTAGGCTTTCTCTTCTTTCTATCAGGATCACGTGTTACTAATCCGTAGACTTATAGAATTGTTGGACTTAAGCCTCTGTTCAGTCTCTACTACTTCCGTACGTTAACTGTTGATCTCGAAACCTTGATATTGTGCTTCTGAGTGGTTATGCCACCATTTTTGTGAATGTCTCAAATCTTTTCTGAGCATTTACAGCCGTTATGCTGTCCGAGTCATCCCAGGTTTCTAAACAATCTGATGCATTTGCAAATCCCTTCTTCCCGTTCCCGATGTCCTTTTGGTCAGATTAATCACACAAATTAGTGAGTTGAGGTACTTTATTGCCTCGACATATATGTTGGAGTTAATAATTATGACCCTAAGTGCTTAGGGGATCATCTAGTGGTCTAGCCATGATCTGTGTTTCCAGTGTGATGATTCTGGCCGTCATTATCGAAAGCATCCCGTGATGCCATTTAGTTAGTAGGCATTCTATTTCTGGGTTCTGAACCTGAGATTCACCCCATTTATCTCATGTTGATAGTGTTGCTAGTTCCTTTAGGAAATTAGTAACTTTTGCATTAGTCCTCGAGGTCCATGGTATTTTCCTTCTTCCAAATACTATGAACCATTCAGGCAGAAGTTATTTGAACCAAAAGATCACAATCAGAGTACTCTTGTGGAGTTCTCCATTCATAAATCGTGACTCTGTCAGTCCTACCTCTCTGCATGGGTTATCCGGAAGAAACATATTGAACTTGGTTCGACATACTAATCTATGCATCCACAACTCAGAAAATTATATGTTCTTTGAGTTGTCCCTCTTAGTTGTATTCTAACCCTGGTCTATCATTTGATAGTCAAGATTATGCGTGCATTCCTATTACTCTTGTGGTCCGTCAAGCCATTCTATTCCGGAATGACTAGGAGAAACAAACTCCAGTACCTTGTCCATTTCCAGGATTGGGTCAAAGCAGTCGTACTCCGCAGATCAAATTGCTAATCCTGCTTTTGCTCTGTTCCACCTTGGAGTATTACCATCTTTATATCAAGAATGTCATGGGAATTGCACACCATCCTATGAACTCTTGGTACAGTGATACTTCTTGCCATCATTGTTCATTCCTCGGTTTCCGTGTTTTTGTAACCGGAATGCCGACAAGTGAATCGTGGTGTGTGAAATCAATACTCCTAGCAACCTTGTTGCTTGGTAGTTAAATGGACAATAACCTCATTCTTAATGTGTTGGTTCTTGAATCATCATTCTAAGATTGATCGTGCTACCTTGTCCATCTTCTTGGTGCACATTTCGATTGATGAGTTAGGATTTTGTCAAGTCCTCGCTCATTTGATCATATCGTCTTGCCCTGAAAAGCAAGATTGTTCTCGATCTTAGTAACATATCGGTGGTTCGTGATTTTCCGAATATCTTCTCGAAAGTATCACCAGGTTGTCACCTGACTGTTATGTCGAGCTCATGATCAAGTTGGTTTATCCTGTAAACCACCCTTTCTCCAAGAATCCGTGTTGGATACCCCTGAGCTAGTTGGTTAAGCTATTCATCAACTTGGAGAGTTGGAAGATAGAAGCTTGTCCGATATAGTTCATTATAAGGGATGTTTTGTATGTGTGTGTTGAAGAAAGTTGATATTTCATCGACTGACCCTCGTGATCAGTTAATGGACCTATCATCTTGTCCAACCTTTGATTTGGGTGTGGGCTATCCTCAAATCAAGTCAGAACCAACGATGTTCGTAATGTTGTCTTACTCGTGGTTTTTCCTTGAGCATACACCATTATATTCTTTGGTATGACCAATGCTATCACCGTGTTCACTTAACTATGGAATTCCTTTTAAAAGGAAACCCGGATGAACTGTTGTTGAGCCCATTGACAACATCCTTATCTCCTCCATGATTTTGTTGAACATTAAGCTAGTGTTGGAAACCTTTGAAAACATTTCTTCATGCTAGTTCATGAAGCATATGTTCGGATGTAAGAAGTGACTTCCTCCAGTTCATGTGCATTTGATGCAAGTTGCCGCCGTGGATTCGAGAAAGTCAATGTTGTTTCCTTTGGAATCATCCCAAATCAGTCATGCATACGTGCGAAGTATTCTGTGGTTCGGAGACTTGCAACCTCCATTCTATATGTGTCCCTAGCACACCAAGCCACCGATTGATTTGTTCAAGGAGAAGAAGTTCCTTCTTAAGAGCATGCCTTATGCAAGGACTTCGATATCCTTGTTGATGGTTTCCCCACCTGAACTCGGTAGTGTTTTATTATAAGACTACTTTGTGGTCATGCTTGTCTTGGACAACATGTTCACATGTTATAGCAGAACCAGCTCATGTTTTGGAGCTTGCTATCGTAATTCATTTCCCGAGAATCTTGCAACGTCATCTCGTCGATTTGTGTTGCAAACTTTCATTTTTCTTCCTAGACTCGATGAGTCTGGAATATCCTGACACCAACCAGATCTGAATCTCAGGTAGATGTGATGGTTGGAACATTTCCCAAGAACTATAATACTGGTCTCGCGATAACCGGTAAAGTGGATGTGTGGCCAACACACCCCGCCGGAAGACCTATTGTTGTAGTATCTTGATTGAAGAAGTTGGCCACCTCCCCATAAGGATCTCGTAGAACTTATTCTAGTAGTTGTTCCTTATGGATTTTTGTGTTTCCAAAGTCCGACCTTTACCTGATGTTCTAGATGTCAAACCATATCTATGAATGTATTATGCTATCACATCAGGGAGAACATTAGAAGCGGAGTGCTAAATGTCTCTCGGTCGATCATCTAGATTTTGATCCCTTGGCCTCGCTAAGGTGAAATCTGAGAAGGTTATCTTCCTTTGCATCTGCATCATCCATCGTTGTTCATCATGGTAGTACGTTGTGTTGCCAGGATCCTTGACATGGATATTGGTAAAATCTTGATGATTATGGAAATGCTCAAGTTCTTGAGAGCACGCGCAAGTGCTAGGTTTGATCGTCGGCATTAACTGTATAGTACTCTCAGTTTCCTCGGCAATGCTATGCCCTTTTCAAATAGTGAATTCACTCTCTATTGTTGGGTTCTTCCCCAGTTACCAGAATCATTCCCAGCATTTGCATTTTGTTCCCAGCTTGCACCGCCAATGTGCCATTCTACCATGGGTCTCTTCCATTTCCGATGGTAAGCAAATTCATCCATTACGTTGTCTTCAACAGGGTAATCCACATCATCCAAGTCCGAGTATGCCATTCTACCGACCCCTCCAAACGATCGCTCAAGAATTGCCTTAGGCTGGTTTAAAGAGTTTCAATGATCTCTGAATCAAAGGTAATTCTTTTTGCCACGTAAGGGGATATATCTACGAGTCACCATCCCTAAGGTGCCTCGTTGTGGTATCATGGCAACTCAACTCCTCGCTACGTTGACAATCGTTTACCACCTTTTTAAGTGTGGAATTGTTGTCTACCTAGTGAACCCTCGTCATCTATTCCACTCCATCCCTCTAGAGGTGTGCTTCGTCTCTCAGCTCAAGAGATGTTGCTATGTCTCATTCCGTGAGTTAATCCTGAGTTGTTCGACCTTCGAGAAGAATGATTCTTTTGGGGTTTTTCTTCCTCTCGTTGTCATGATAGTTGGAGTTCTCGGACCAAGACATCAAGATAATGATGGTGATCAAATCAACACTCTTATGGAGTGCACCCTGGATCGTGAAGATTATGTTAGTTGGCGGTTTCCCTTCGTCTTACCCTACGCTTGAATTTCGGGTCGAGATTCTTGTTTAGTGGGGGTGAGCTGTCATAGCCCCAGATCGGCCTTGTTTGACTTGGATTGCTCATCATGTCATCATGTTTAAATTTCTAAGAAACTTGAAATGGGGATTGCCTAAACCCTAGCATTAAAGGAATGCACTAGATTTACCTAAAATATTTTTCAATAAGTCCAAATGGCTTTCAAAAATGTTCATCAATTGTGGTAAATACTGTAAACAGTAGCCAGAGGTGATGCACATTTTTCCATGACATATTTGGGCTCTGAATTAAATCATATGGTATTTTCATTTGGGCATTTGAATACTATAAAATATTTGAAATGCTCAAATAATCATAAACTAAAATGTTTACTGTTGGATATATTCTAAACAGTAGCCATGATTAGTTTCATGATTTTTGAAAGTGTCTGAGTATTTTTAATAAAGCCCTAAAATTTACAGAATAATAGAAAACTGAAATAATTAGAAAAAGGAGAGAGAGAAACCTACCCGGTCCAGCTCCTCCAGCCACTTACCTGGCGCCACCAACCAGCCCAGCACGGCCCAGCCCACCGCCGCTTCCCCCTTGTCGCCTTCCTACTCGCGCCAGTAGGCAGGGGCGCGTGCCCGGCGCGCGTGGCCACACGCCGGCCACCTCCTCCCTGCTTGGCTGCCTCCTCCTCTCCCTGGACGTCTCCCGCAGCTCCACGCCACCCCATGGAACCCCCCCTCGCACTCTCCCTCGTCCTCATCTCCCCCTCTGTCTCTCTCTCCCGCGATCGCCGTGACCGCCCGAGAACGCCGACGAGCACCCCCGTGACCACCGGCCACCCCTCGCCCTGCCGTTGAGCCCAGAGGCTCGGCCGCAACCTCTTCTCCCTCCTCGCCGAGCTACATGAGCCAGGACGGCCCCAAGACGACGCCTGTGGCCTTCTTCCCCGACCACGGCCGCCGGATGCCACCGTCCGATTTGTCGTCTTCGCCGCCTTCCCGAGTCCGCTGAGCTACTCATCGACCTCGCCGTGAGCTCCTCTGCCGAACCCCTCTCTCCCCGTGCTTCATTTCCCATTGTAGCCGTGCTAACCACCGCGGCCAAGAGCTTCTCGCCGCCGGCCATGGCGTGGCCGTGGCCACAGCCACCGCAGCTCGCTCCCGAGCCCACCGTCGTGCTCACCGCAACCTCAGTATGCCGTAGCCACCACCAGCTCCTCCTGCCGTGCCTCCTAGCAACGACCCCGAGCTCACCCGAGCTCCAGCAGCCGCCAACGTCGTCGCCGGCTTCTTTTCCGACCATCCCGAGCCCAACCGCCACCACCACTCGATGCGCGAGCTCCCCAGCTACGCGTAGCGCATCTCCGCCGTTGATTTGGTCGACGGAGGACCAAATCCAAGCCTCGCCGCCATGTCTGGCCTCGCCGGCGTTGAGTCGCCGGTGGGTTTGACCCCGCTGACTAGGGGTTTGACCTCCCTGGGATTAACACGCATGGGCCCTGCACCTGACAAGATTAGTTTAGGACTAATTACCCCTGCTGACACTGACAGTGGGCCCCGTGGATATTAATTTGATTAGTTAGAATTAATTAACTCTGTTAGTCACTTGTGTCACTGACGTGTGGACCCCGCTGGTCAGGTTTGACCCGGACCAGCCCCTGTTGACCTGCTGACGTCATGCCAATGTGATGCTGACGCAGTAAACCCTTTTCTGGATTTTAAATAAATCTAAACGATTTATTTATTTCAGAAAATAGCTAAAACTTCTAAAAAATCATAGTAATTCAACCGTGACTCCAAATCAAACAAATTATATATGTAAAATTATGAGAAAAATTCAAGGAATCCATTTGTACCATTTTCATGCATGTTTGAACAATGTTTGTCCTCTGTTTTGGACAAAACAAATAAATGGCATTTAAACTCTCACATATGGAGTTTGAATTTGAATCTTGTATTCAAACCAACCCCATTTAACTTGTTGCTAGATGCATTAGCCCAAAACACATTCATATTGCCATGTCATAGCATGCATCATACTGTGCATTGCATTGATCATGTTTCTTCTGTGTTTGCCGGTGTTGTTCCCCCTCGGTAGACGTTGTACCGACGATGTGATCATTGACACTGATGAAGACTCAATGCTATCTTCAGAAGTGCCAGGCAAGAAAAACCCCCTTGTTCATTCCGATACAATCCTACTCTCTCGCCCTGCTCTCTTTTACTGCATTAGGACAACAACGAGTCATTTGTTACTTGCTGCGGTAGCTGAACCCCTTTATCCTCTGCATTACCTGTCATTGCCACAGTAAATAGATGAAACCCACTAGTATGAGTAGGAGTTGCTTGAGCCCTGTTGTGCCTACTCATTCATGTTTGTTTGTCATGCCTGCTACTGCTTAGAGTTGAGTCAGGTCTGATTCATCGGGAATGAATCAGAGGTGTGTGAACATGTCCTGCTGTGTGTGAGCTAAGTGGTGAACACAATTTGGTAAAGGTAGCGGTGAGAGGCCATGTAGGAGTACATGGTGGGTTGTCTCATTGAAGTCGTCCTTAGGAACTGAGTTCTGTGTTTGTGATCCATGATTCAGCTACTACCATGCATTGGACCCTGAGATATGACCCCGCTCGACTTCTTAATCACCCTTGTCCTCTGTCCAGGAGTTGCAAGTAGTTTTTGGTGTTTGTAGTATGCTGGAGGCCGTGGGCAGCGCTGACCGGAGGGGTGGGCAGTGATGCGGTAGGCACGTGGCCGGGTATACTGGGCGCCCGTTTGGTGTCACGGAACCCTATTCACATCGTTTGGCGCTGTGAGCGAAACCCCGGCCGGATCTCCTCATGGATGGAACCCGAATAGGCGATAAACCTGGACTAGAGACTTGAGTGTTTAGGTAGGTCGTGGTCTACACCCACGTCGGCTTTCGCTTGAAGTCTGCCGAGCACATGTCGTGTGCAGACGCTAAGTGGTGGAAACATGTATGAAGAAGTACACCCCTGCAGGGTTAACATCATCTATTCGAATAGCCGTGTCCGCGGTAAAGGACTTCTGGGTTGCTTATATCAGTTCATAGACAAGTGAAAGTGGATACCCTAAAATACGCAAGATAAGCGTGAGTGCTATGAATGGCGTTCTCGTAGGGAGACGGGAGCGGATCCATAGTGGTGTATTGATATGGTGAATATGTGGACTCGTGTGCGCCACCTCAAAAGAGTTGCTTGGAGTCGTAGTTTAGGATAGCCACCGAGTCAAAGCTGGCTTGCTACAGTTAAACCCCACCATCCCCTTTGTTGATAATGAAGCATATGTAGTTAGTTCTGATGTAAGTCTTGATGGGTACATTTGTACTCACGTTTGCCTATTTTATGTTTTGCAGAGAGATTTCGGTCTCGCTAGTAGTTCCGCGTGGACTTCGACGTTTATCTTGTTACCTCAGCTACGATCTTGTGCCCTCGGCAGGATCTGGTAGATAGTCAGGCTTCTCAGCCTTTTTCATTTGTAGATGTCTGTACTCAGACATGTTAAGCTTCCGCTTGTGCTTTGATTTGTATGCTCTGAATGTTGGGTCATGAGACCCCTGTTTGTAATATCTCGCTCCTCGGAGCCTAATGAATACATACTTGGGTCGTAGAGTCATGTTGTGATGCCATGTTGTATTTGCACATATCGAGCATATTGTGTGTATGTTATTGAAATGCTTGGTATGTGTGGGATCTGACTATCTAGTTGTTTATCCTTAGTAGCCTCGCTTACCGGGAAATGTCTCCTAGTGTTTCCACTGAGCCATGGTAGCTTGCTACTGCTCTGGAACACTTAGGCTGGCCGGCATGTGTCCTTCTTCGTTCCTGTGTCTGTCCCTTCGGGGAAATGTCACGCATTCAGTACCGGAGCCCTGTTAGCCCGCTACACCTCGGTTTACCGGAGTCCTGCTAGCCCAGTGCTACAGCCCGGACCCACTTGCTGATGACCGACACGTTCGATGCTGGGTCATGGATGCCTGTCCCTGTAAGTCTTTGCCACTTTGGGTTTACGACTAGTCATGTCAGCCCGGGCTCCTTATCATATGGATGCTAGCGACATCATTATATACGTGAGACAAAAGGCGCAAAAGGTCCCGGGCAAAGGTAAGGCGACACCCGTGGGAATACCGTGCGTGAGGCCGCAAAGTGATATGAGGTGTTATAGGCTAGATCGATGTGACATTGAGTCGGGGTCCTGACAAACGGTTAACCGCATTAAACGCCGGACCCCTTTCTCTTTGCAGCCCATCACCCCTCCAGAACAGCCCGAAGGGGTAAGTGAAGGGGTACATGGGCTGCGGCCGAACACACTGCGCGCAGACAGGCGTCGGACGTCCGGAAGGTTCCGGTCGTCCGGAGGCTCGGGAAGGTCCGGATGTCCGGTGCTCTTCGGACTTTCGTAGATTCGGCTCGGGTGCGCTTCGGTCGGATGTCCGGAGGGGGCCGGTCGTCCGGAGGCTCGCGGGGTCCCGGACATCCGGAGTTCTTCGGATGTCCGCAGATTCGGTTCGGTGGTCGCTGGCACGGTCGTCCGGAGGGGGCCGGTCGTCCGGAGCCTGGGAGTCGTCGGACGTCCGATCCTGGTCGGACGTCTGGCCGCTGTAGCTTCAGGCAGCTTCTTCTCTTGGTCCTTGTACTTGGTGTCGTTGCCGTCTTGTCCATGGTCTTTCTCCTTGTTCTTGGTCATGCATAGCACATATATATGAGGTAGTAACCATGTCTCACATGTGGGAAGTGAAGGTTCGGAGAGGAGCGAGTTCACCTTGTGTCCAACGGCGTATAGTTGAGGTCTCGTCATAAGTCCTCTTGGGGTTTGGAGAGTAGTCGGAGTGTACATGGGGATGAACGTGGGATGCTCTGCATCATCCCCCCCCCCCCCCCGTTGGGAAAGATCCGACCTCAGATCGTGATCCTCATCACCATGGAAACGGTTGTTGGGGACAAACTTGTAGTTGGACGGAGTTGAAGACATGGCGCAATCCAAGTAGTCCAAGGTGTCGTCGGAGTGATAGACATGCAAAAAGAGCGAACACAAGCAACACTCGGGAATACAATGGTTAGCACACACAAAGTGTCCATCATGTAGGAATGAGTCCGTGCGGCAAGATTGGTCGTGACAAAGTGCATGAAGCTTATCAAGATGATCTAGAATGAGATGCAAAGCATTCATGGGAACAAAAGCATGGTGCACAAAGCGACAAATTCTACCATTGTGCAAAATGATGTCATAGAGAGACGGTTCATCAATAGCATGAATATGGTAATGGATGCTCAATATGATTATGTTATCATGCAATTGATGGAAGGCAATGTGATCATTATGTATGAATATGCCATCAAGGAAGATCACAGCAAATTTGTTAAGGAAGTGAACAAGCTCATATATCATGGATGACATGGAAATAGATGCAACAAGACAAGCATAATGTGAGTCAATCCATGCATAGGGTGCAAACTTGTGGTGAGTATGATAAGTCCATCGAGCATGACATGTATGAGCACAATCAACAAATGTGGAGCTGTTGGTGTACCAAAGCACGATGTCGAGGCACGAGTGGAGTTTCGAAGGTGCATCCAACAAGTGCGAGCGCTCCTCAATGTGAAGGTCCATGTAGCCAATATCCAATGTTGCTCCTTCGTTCACGAGATGTATCATATAGGCAACAAGAAGGAAACAACAATGAAAGAGTGACCCATCCAATATGCGTATTTGAGGATGGCTCAAAGGGAAAGAGGTCACCTTAAGAAAGTTCCCAAAGATGTTGGAGTTGTACATCATGTATGCCTTCACATAACCAATATGTCGCATAACGGCACCGCCTTGTGAATCCTCCAAAATGAAAGAACATGACAAACACTTGGAAAAACAAATGAGGTTCGCAGACATGCAAAACCTATCATTCGAGTGGTAATATACCCAACAAGTGTATGCATCATGCTCATCATAAGAAAGGACAAGGGAGCATTTCATAGTATGGAGGCATATGATGTGATAATAACCAAATGCAATAGGCTCAATCAAACAATCATGCATCACAAGTAAAGTGTCCAAGTCTCCAAGATCAGTAAGCATAGATGCAACTATTGGAAACAAGCGACAATGAACAAGATATATCATGTGAGAGGCATGAACATATATGTCATCAACCCAAGAAAGCGAGTAAGAGTGGAACATGGGTGATGCAACCAAGCAAGCAATCATAGCAATCAAGTCAAGCAATCTAGTAGTGCGAAGATGCAACATACTAGGAGGAATCATGGCAAGCATGTCATTGGTGCAAATAATGGGCATGATTACTTCACATGACATAGCACAAGCATGAAAGCAAGATTTGAGGAAAGTAGGTGCATGGTGTTGGCAAGAAGTCCTATGTAAATAGCAATGTAACATCATGACTCTCCCAACACAAGAATCAACAATAGTATGAGGCACATGATAAGCATGGCAATAGCAACAAGGATCTCCACCAAGCATGCAAGTACACATAGAAGTATCATAATGGTGAATCATGGGTAGATGCAAGCAAGGGTCACAATTGCATGGCAAATGCATAGAAGCAAGTATAACATGCAAAGTGAACACGGGAAAATGAGCATAAGGTGACAAGTGGTAAATAGCCCATAGCCGTGTGAGAGCCAAGTAGAAGAGATGCGCGTAGTCCTTGCGCAAAGGGAACGGTGGTAAGGATAGTCCACGGGATCCCAAGTCGTCGTTGCTCTCAAGAGCTCGTTTCGTCAACTCATGGGATTGTGAGGTTGACAAGTGTTCATAAGTACCTACACAAAACAAAGACAAAGAGAAAATTGTGTGTGCATGGTATATATACACATCATCCATCATGATGCGCACATGCATGTGTCAGTTAGCACAAAATAGCCAATGCTCAAATAAATGAGAAGCATGATATAGAAACATGTCATCCATCATGATAGGTTTGTTATTATGTATGGCATAATGGAGACTCAAAGGATGTAATGCATCATGAGAAATATCTAGAGCATTGTTATTCATGGAATGCATATGGTGCAAGCAATCATGGAAATCATGCAAAGTATGAAATGCATTAAGATCTCCTAATATGTATGAGGAAACTATGGGGGTCTCCTCATGAGCATTAGTGGAAACATCACATGGAGAATATTGACAACATACAAAACAATGCATATTCGGACCAATGTGCTCATGGCATGGTATAGGAGATGAATTGCAAAAATCATGTAAAGGAAGCATGGCAATATCATCACAAGAGAAGCAAAAGCCAATGACCATCATCTCGTCATCTATTCCATAAGTGCAAATGGGATTGATTTTAATGGGCATGCATAGTTACTATGTTGAGATTGTAATGAGGCAATATGGGAGATCTCACTCATAGCATATGACAAGTTCAATGGATTGTCAAACATGAAGTGACCAATAGAATTTTCACATGATATCCTATGGAGCATAGCATCACAACTAGGCAACTCAACATGCTCATCATCATATTCATCATAAATAGGTAAGTCAAGGCATAAAGAAGTCTCACTATCATGAAGCATGGCAATAGGTGGGTCAACTTCATGGGAGCAATCATTGTCAAGAGAATCCACTAGTGGGACAATAGAAGCACCATCACCTATGTTACCTTTGGAGCGTCGCTCATGTGTTGTAGGTCAGTGTTGAAGATCGTCTCGTTGTCATCTTCATCTTGATGGAACCATGTGGGGGGTGCATCATTATCCACCATGGCCATCATCGTCTTCCATTGGAGGGAATAGACTCGTCGAGGATAGGCATGTCGTCATGTAGGAGACCTAGCACCAAAGAAGAAAACACACTAGGAGTAGAGGTTAAGTCGTTAGAAATCATAGTGGCCTCACATGCCGTGTCAACTACCTCACTCACTAAGTGTTGTGGCTCACTCACTCCCTCAAGGATGCTCTCACTCATATGGTTGGTGGAGTCACTCAAATGGCGCTCAAGCTCACATAGGATGTGTGGCATGCTCTCATGTGTGGGGCTAGTGGTGGTCACACTCATCATCTCATTGGAAATGCTCTCAATGTCACGTATGGTGGAGTCACTCATGTCACTCATGTGGTGGTGGCTCTCCTCACATGGCACATGGGGCATCTCGACATATGTGGGTGTCGGAGAGATGTAGGTGCAAATGTCTCCATGCGCGGGCGCGTAGCTTGACTCGGAGTAGGAGTCCAATGTGGGCGCCGTCTTCATTGTGTTGAAGAGGTTCGCACTAGTCGCCGTGGTCAAAGGGGATGGCCCTTGCTTGACCGTCTTGTCACCGTCTTGGTCTTGGAGGCCCATATGATGTGGCACCTCGTGTCTCGTCTCCATGACCGAAGGGAGTTTCCCATGCTCGGCCATCTTCCTTGGGGGCCTTCCGAAGATGGAAGTGTCACCCTCGCTCGTAGGTAGTCGCCTTGGACTTGATGAAGTCGTTGTAGGCGTACTCGTGGGAAGTAGGCGAAGATGCCGTACGTCCAAAGGCGAAGATGCCTTGATCGCACTTGGCGAAGATGCCGAAGTGGTCGGTGTAACCATAGCTCCATCTTGGTGGTGCTCGTCTTGCGGTCTTCTCTTGTGCTCATGAAGCTTGGACTTGGCGTGAAGTAGGGCTTGTTGGGACTTGTGCATTTGTGCTTGTGGAGCATCTTCATGATGATGATGATGATGATGTCGTTGTCGTGCTTGAACTCATAGAAGATGTCGTTTGTTTTCGTCGTGCACATATTGCTTGGAGGTGACTTGCCCTTCATGACGATGTGGATCACGAACGTGATGGTGGTCGCCATGTAGATGTTGACTTGGACGACTTGCGCTTGCATCTTGTTTGCGCTCCGAAGATGATCGACTTGGTCGGCGCCGCCTTGAAGATGACAAAGGGGAAGTAGACTTGATCAAGTCTCTAATATCCTCCATCCTTGCATCTTGCTCCTCTTTATGTGCGGAAAACTTCTTCTCGATGTGCTCTTGCAATCTTGATTGTGCGCCTTGCACTTGTCATTGTAGATCGAGGATAGACGCTTTGGTGATGTAGGTGTTCACACCGTCGTTGTTATCGAGGACCGGAGATAAAATGCCTTGCCTATCCATCACAAGACTCGAGCAAATATGAGTGGGAGAAAGAGAAGAACTTATACCAATGTACCTTGACCGATGTTGACAATGAATCAAGTTCACTCAAATGCGGACAATGAAATAGCACTATTGGTACCAATCCTTGTCGGTTCTCACACCTACACTAGTAAAGCTTATGGTGGAGGTCGGTGAGGATAGTGGCACAAAAATTTAATGCAAAATATTAGCAAGAGTGAATAATGTTGAAAGAGATTCACAAATTCGCAAGTGAAACAAATGGACCAATAGCAAAGAATGGCACATGGAAACACACACACGGATAGATAAATGGGGTCGTGCAACCAAGGAATGAGCACAAAATGTGGAATCCACAGAAAACGCTCGTGTTGCACAACTCAAGAGAGACGCTAGCACGATTGCTCAATAGGCGGATATGACACTTGTGCACAACCTATAAGATGCAAAATGGATAAACTTTCTATCACAAGTATGTTATGTATGTATGGTTCCTGGTGTTCTCTCAAGATGATCCAAGATGATCGGATATGACAATCTTATATGCAATGTGGTATGATGCTATGGCACTTGCTTACAAGCTTCTTTGCTCTCTTTCTTTTGCTTAAAAGCTTTATTTGTTTTTTTTCTATGGCCACTTTTGCACAATGCACAAACCAAGATAGCAATTGTGTATATGCGGGAACAAACTTGTGACACAAGATATGATACCAATATATGCACCACAATGACATGGTATGTATGCTATCGGAAGTATGATCACTAATGTGCACAAGTAACGTTGCCGGCAATACTCAAATGGCTAGTCTCGATAGGCAAGTAACGCAAAATGGGCTAGGGGTTATCAATGCAAATTGCAAGGGGAATATACAATGGTGTCGTCGAGGTTACCATCCTTTGCGATGATGAGCGGCGGTGCTCTTGATGTAGATACCAAGATGATGGAGACTCGTCCCTAAGTAGCCGAAACACCTTAGAAAACGGAAAAACCGCGAACTCAAAATCACAAATGACAAATGTCAAATGGTGGTAGCGGAAAGCGGTGGTGGATTTGCACTAGGAAATACGGAAGTGGAATGATGGCTATACACGTGTAGAAGTTGAAGTTGCCATCCCTAAGTAGCCGAAACACCTTAGGAGACACAAGCCACAACTCAAACAAGCTCAAACAAAATTGGGTTAAGTTGGGGTGGAAGTGTATGGTGGGTAAGCCTATGCGGAAGTGGTGGTGGTGGTTGATGAAGAAGCAATCATCCCTAAGTAGCTGAAACACCATAGGAGACTCGAATCACCACTCAAGCAACCACTAATGCTATGGTGAACAAAATGGGTTAGGTTGCAGAAATCGGTGGTGGCTATGCGGATGATATGGTGGAGGGCCTAGGCAAACTTGGCAAATTTTCGAAACTTTTATGGAGTCAAATTGTGTTGGTGGTAATTTTGTGGGAAGGGGGGTGTCAATAGCTTCAAAACGAGCTAAAGAACGTCAAAATCGGAGTTCGGATGAATTAGTTATGGACAAAACAAAAATCAGCCGAAGTCTGAAACTACAGGTTACGGACGTCCGGAAAGGTCGGATGTCCGGGCCGTCGGACGTCCGGAAAGGTCGGAAATCCGTAAATTCGGTTCGGGTTAGGTGTTCCGGTCGTCTGGAAAAGGTTGGACGTCTGGTCGTTCCTGGGGCTCCGGACGTCCGTAAAACTCCGGTCGTCCGGTGGGTCGGGGTCAACGCGAGATGCGAGTTCGGGGGTGCGATTTTGGGCGGAAAATGGTGATTTGGGGGTCAAAATTCGCGGGATTTTGAGGATGAAAGATGAGGAAACTTGGGGAGATGCTAGACCCACTTGAAACCAAGCAAATCCACGGATCAAAATCAACAAAACATCATCAAACCAACAAATCACAAAAAAAATTGGGGCTATTTTTGGTGGGGATTTTCGAATTTAGGGAAGAACACAACAAAATCAAGCTAGAAAAAGAGGGGTAGGGGCTCCAAAAACGTGATCAACCTTGCTCTGATCCAAGTGATGTAGGGTGGAACCCTATGTGGACGATCTTTCACGTTTGGAGTGGATCCTACGGGGAATCACGAAGAACACGCGGAAGCACAATGGGGAACACGGAGGAAACGAGAGAGAAATCACTCAACCAACAAGGAATCAATCATACAAGTGCTAGATCACCGAACACAAAGAGATACATATGATCCACAATCAACAAAGGTAAGGATACAAAGGTAATTGATCTTCTCCGTGAGGAGGTCTTGAATCCACAAGGGGATCTTCCCACGAGGGGGTCTTGAATCCGATAGGATCTTCTCCGAGGAGGCCGCGATCTCTCACGAGGAGGAGATCCGATGGATGAGCGAACCTCTATCTCTAACTTGAGCTAAATCAATGCTAAAATTAACTAGGAGGAGGTGGAGGAGTATATATAGTCTAGGGCCACGAAGGGGTAAGTGAAGGGGTACATGGGCTGCGGCCCAACACACTGTGCGCAGACAGGCGTCGGACGTCCGGAGGGTTCCGGTCGTCTGGAGGCTCGGGAAGGTCCGGACGTCCGGTGCTCTTCGGACTTCCGTAGATACGGCTCGGATGCGCTTCGGTCGGACGTCCGGAGGGGGCCGTTCGTCCGGAGGCTCGCGGGGTCCCGGACGTCCGAAGTTCTTCGGATGTCCACAGATTCGGTTCAGTGGTCACTGGCACGGTCGTCCGGAGGGGGCCGGTCGTCCGGAGCCTGGGAGTCATCGGACGTCCAGTCCTGGTCGGACGTCCGGCCGCTGTAGCTTCGGGCAGCTTCTTCTCTTGGTCCTTGTACTTGGTGTCCTCGCCGTCTTGTCAATGGTCTTCCTCCTTCTTCCTGGTCATGCATAGCACATATATATGAGGTAGTAACCATGTCTCACATGTGGGAAGTGAAGGTTCGGAGAGGAGCGAGTTCACCTTGTGTCAAATGGCGTATAGTTGAGGTCTCTTCATAAGTCCTCTTGGGGTTTGGAGAGTAGTCGGAGTGTACATGTGGATGAATGTGGGATGCTCCGCATCACCATAGTTCGGCTCCGCCCACTTGATATATTGACCCCTCTTGATAACGGGGCACAAGACAGAACAGCTTCTTCCACAGCGCAAAATGAGTCTCGATACCCAAAAACAGCTCGCAAAGGGCCACGAAGCCCGCGATATGCAAAATGGAGGCAGGCGTAAGGTTGTGCAACTGGAGGCCATAGAACTCCAGGAGCCCCCGGAGAAATGGATGAATTGGAAATCCGAGCCCTCTTATCAAATAAGAGACAAGGCATACCCGGTCTCCTTTGGAGGGGCTGGGGACGTTCTCCGCTTGCTTTCCGCCCTTATAGGTGGCGAGTCCGTCTCGAACCGGGACCATGAAGGCTGGGGGAAGAAATCCCTTGGTTTGGAGCGCCACTAGTTCACTGTGCGGGATGGAGCATCTCTCCCAATCTCCAGGCTGAGGGCTGGGAGGGCGAGAGGAGGAGCCGCGTCGACTGTCCATGATGGAATGGATTTCTGTCAGATGCGCTCTGATGAATGCTCACGAAGGGAGGATGGTGTGATTCTGATCTAGATCCTCGTCTCTTTTATAGACAGCTCATTTGCATAGCTAGGGGGGTAAATGTAAAAATACCCTGACTTTTCGTATTCGTTCAACACGTGCAAGACGACCATTATTGGGCGTGGAAGCCAAGGAGCGCAATATTCACAGGAAGCCGGACGCTATTCAACAGGTACACAGGATTTGGATAAGAAACCGCCTTGCAATGCCGAAGACATTCTACGCGCCGGACTCATCGCCATTGAAGCCTGGTTCGGGGGCTACTGAGGGAGTCCCGGATTAGGGGTGTCCGGATAGCCGAACTATCACCTTTGGCCGGACTCCTGGACTATGAAGATACAAGATTAAAGACTTCGTCCCGTGTCCGGATGGGACTTTCCTTGGCGTGGAAGGCAAGCTTGGCGATACGGATATGTAGATCTCCTACCATTGTAACCGACTCTGTGTAACCCTAACCCTCTTCGGCGCTTATATAAGCCGGAGGGTTTTAGTCCGTAGAGAGAACAACAATCATACCATAGGCTAGCTTCTAGGGTTTAGCCTCTCTGATCTCGTGGTAGATCTACTCTTGTACTACCCATATCATCAATGTGAATCAAGCAGGAGTAGGGTTTTGCCTCCATCGAGAGGGCCCAAACCTGGGTAAAACATCGTGTCCCTTGTCTCCTGTTACCATCCGCCTAGATGCACAGTTCGGGCCCCCCTAACCGAGATCCGCCGGTTTTAACACCGACAATCGGCCTTATGCCTGGTGTTTTGTTCCACTCTTGCCACCCTAGATTCTTTCATACCAGTGTTATGTTCCTTGATTTTGTGTCTCTAACAGGATGAGGGTTTATGGGCCCCTCTTGACAGTTTTCTTTAAATAAAACTCTTCCAGCAAGGCCCAACATTGGTTTTACCATTTGCCCAACATAAGAACTAAACTTGATATTAAATTTGATGCATAGGGAATTAGCGCTACCCGGGGAGTAATTCTACAAAATATAGGGGGGCCAGTGCTGATGGTGTTGGTCCCGAACTAGAGCACTGTGCGGGGCCACCCTGGGGAAACTTGGGTTATTTTCTTTGGCACATGTATGCGTACCTCATCCATCGTGGCCTGAGACAAGATACGCGCAGCTGCTATCAGGGTGTTGGCACATCGGGTGATACGGAGCATCCCATGTTCATCTCCATGTACACCTTCGCACATCAAGCCCCAAGTGGACCTACCGGAACTAAGGTGAACCCGCTCTTCTTCGAGAACATCATGAATATCCATTGGACTTGCTTGCTACCTCACCAAAGTGCTCTATGTGTCCTTAGGTACGAAGACCGACGCCCACAAGCTGGTGAGGGACACCCCAAAGGAGTTGGAGAAGGACCACAAGGCCACAAGGAGGAAGAAGGAGTGCAACAGGACCAAATCTGCACCTCCCACGCGACCCCGTGCCCACGGGCCTCGAAGACCCCGTGCGCACGGGCTACTCAGAGAGTTTGTGTTGGAGCACCCCGTGCCCACGGGCCTCGAAGACCCCGTGCGCACGGGCTACTCAGAGAGATTGCGTTGGAGCACCCCGTGCGCATGGGCCTGTACCGTGCCCACGGGACCCCCGTGCGCACGGGCCCAACTTACCCCGTGCGCACGGGCCCTACATGATGGATGACTGTGAGCTGCTGTTTGGGCCTCCTCTTCATCCACTTCGTCCCCATACATATATATTCCATACCTAGGCCATTTGTTAGGGTTAGCAAAGGATATGTTAGACATATGAGAGCTTTGCTCCATGGATCCACTCCACTAGGAGATCAAGACCTCCTCTTGGAGTGACCTAGCTCAAGACCCCCTTGTGGGAAGGATCTATCTAGATCATCAAGCCCTCATCTCCTTCATAGGATTTGGGATGAACTCTACCATGTATCTTATTTCCCTTTGTTATTCATGTACCTTGTGGATCTTATGTGTTTGATTGTCTAGTGGATGTGTGATTTGACTTGTTCTTGAGTGCTCCTCTTGTTTTCCCTCCTTTGTTCATCTTGTTCTTGGGGATTCCACCTCCAATTCGTGAAAGATCGACTCTATAGGGTTCCACCCTACATCATATGGTGTCCTGAGCCATGGTTTCTCACGAAATTGGAGCCCCACTCTTTGTTTTCTAGCCTAGTTTTGTGTGATTTCGTCCTAAAATCCGAAAATCCCCACCAAAAATAGCCCCAATTTTTTTTGTGATTTGTTGGTTTAGTGTGATTTTGTTGGATTTGATCCATGAATTTGGTGTTTAGCGAGTAGATCCACCCCTCTAGCACCTTCCCTTACCTTCCACCCTTCGAATTTGACCTCAAAATCGAGTTTCCCCACGGATCCGGAGCTGTTCATCCGCTCCTCGAGGACCCCGTGCACACGGGCCATCGGGACCCGTGCACATGGGACCCCATGCACACGGGCCAGCCAGACCCCGTGCGCACGGCCCTTCCAGTGCACTTCGGCCGCTGTTCCTTCGACCTCCCCACCACCCCATACCACCCCTACCACCCCCTACCCCCCAGCCACGAGATCCATCTGCTTGGAGCCTAGATTGGGACGAAATCAACCAATCCCGCACGTCCCAGGTGACCCCCGTGCCCTCGGTGCGTGTACCATGCGCACGGGACCCCGTGCCCACGGGCCCTAGACCCCGTGCGCACGGCCCCCCCTACAGCAGCCGCGTGCAGTTCTCCATTTCGGCCGTAACTTCCACATCCGGAGTCCGATTTTCGCGTTCTTTAACTCGTTGAGTAGCAATTGACATCCCCCATCCACCTACATAGTCACCATCACCATTTGACTCCATCAAAATTTTGACATTTTGGCATCTTTGCCTAGGCCTTCCACCATATCATCCGCAAAACCACCATAGCCTTCCGCAACCTAACCCATTTTACTCCATTTAGCATTTGTGGTTGTTTGAGCGGCGACGTGAGTCTCCTAAGGTGTTTCGGCTACTTAGGGATGGTTGCTTCTTCACAAACCACCACTACTTCCACATTGCCATTTCCACTTCCACCATTTGATATTTGTCATTTGAGATTTTGAGTTTGCGGTTTTTACCGTTTCCTAAGGTGTTTCGGCTACTTAGGGACGGGTCTACATCATCTTGGTATCTACATCAAGAACACCGCTACTCATCATCACAAAGGACGGTAACCTCGACGACACCATTGTATATTACCCTTGCAATTGCATTGTTAACCCCTAGCCCATTTTGCGTTACTTGCCTATCGAGACTAGCCATTTGAGTATTGCCGGCAATGTTACTTGTGCACATTAGTGATCCACCATTCCATTGCATCCATCCCATATCATATTGGTATCATATCATCCTTTGTGTCACAATATCGTTCCCGCATATACACAATAGCTATCTTGGTTTGTGCATTGTGCAAAAGTGGCCATTGAAAAAAAAGCTTTTAAGCAAAAAGAGAGCAAAGAGCTCGTGAACAAGTGCCATGGCATCATACCCCATTGCACATAAGATTGTCATATCCGATCATCTTGGATCATCTTGAGAGAAACACCGGGAACCATACATACATAGCATACTTGGGATAGAACGTTTATCCATTTTGCATCTTATAGGTTGTGCACAAGTGTCGTATCCGCCTATTGAGCAATCGTGCTAGCGTCTCTCTTGAGTCGTGCAACACGAGCGTTTTCCGTGGACTCCACATTTTGTGCTCATTCCTTTGTTGCACGACCCCATTTATCTATCCGTGTGTGTGTTTCCGTGTACCATTTGCTATTGGTCTACTTGTTTCACTTGCGAATTTGTGAACCTTTTCCAACATTATTGACTCTTGCTAACATTTTCATCAAATTTTGTGCCACTATCCTCACCGAGCTCTACCATAAGCCTTTACTTGTAGGTGTGAGTGAACAAGTCCGGTACCAATTCCACTATTCTTTCATTTCACATTGAGTGATACAAGATACATCCTCAACTTTGGGAAAAGGTAACTTGGTATTGTTTATCTCATTTCCTACTCACCTTTGCTCGAGTCTTGTGATGGATAGGCAAGGCATTTCCTCTCCGGTCTACGACAACAACGACGGCGTGAACGACTACATCACCAAAAGGTCCATATTCGGACTACAACATGAAATGCAAGGCGCACAATCAAGATTGCGAGAGCGCATCGAGAACATCTCCATTGACATTCATCTCTCTGAAGCAAGGAAAAGGGCCTACATCGACAACAAGCTTGCCGCACAAAAGAAAGAGTAAGATGCAAGGATGGAGGAGATACGAGCCTTGATCAATTCGTCTTCCCCTTCGTCATCTTCAAGACGTCGACGTTCAAGCCACAAGTCTTCGGAGCGCGAAAAAGATGCAAGCGCAAGTCGTCCAAGTCCTCATCTACATGGCGACCACCATCACGTTCGCGATCAACATCGTCATGAAGGGAAAGTCACCTCCAAGCATCATGTGCACGACGACGACGAACGACATCTACTACGAGCTCAAGCACGACAATGACATCATCATCATGAAGATGCTCCACAAGCCCTACTTCACGCCAAGTCGAAGCTTCATAAGCACAAGAGAAGACCGCGAGTCGATCACTACCAAGACGGCGCTACGGCTACACCAACCACTTTGGCATCTTCGCCAAGTGCTATCGAGGCATCTTCGCCTTTGGACGTACGGCATCTTCGCTTACTTTCCACGAGTACGCCTACAACAACTTCATCAAGTCCAAGGAGACCACCTACGAGCAAGGGTGACACTTCCATCTTCGGAACCCCCTCAAGGACGATGGCTGAGCATGGGAAACTCCCTTCGGTCATGGATACGAGCTACGAGGTGCCACATCATATGGACCTCCAACACCAAGACGGCGACAAGACGGTCGAGCAAGGGCCATCCCCTTCGACTACGGCGACAAGCGCGAACCTCTTCAACAACATGAAGATGGTGCCCATATTGGACTCATCCTCCGAGTCAAGCTACGAGACCGCGCATGAACACATTTGCACCTACATCTCTCCGACACCCACATATGTCGAGATGCCACATTTGCCATGTGAGGAGAGCCACCACCACATGAGTGACATGAGTGACTCCACCATACGTGACATTGAGAGCATTTCCTATGAGAGGATGAGTGTGACCACCACTAGCCCCACACATGAGAGCATGGCACACATCCTATGTGAGGTTGAGCGCCATTTAAGTGACTCCACCAACAATATGAGTGGGTGCATCCTTGAGGGAGTGAGTGAGCCACAACACTTAGAGAGTGAGGTAGTTGACACGGCATGTGAGGCCACCATGCTTTCTAACAACTTAACCTCTACCTCTATTGTGTCTTCTTCTTTGGTGCTAGGTCCCATATATGATGACACGCCGATTCGCGATGACTACGTCCTCCCTTTGGACACAACGATGGCGATGGTGGAACATGATGCACCCCCCACATGGTTCCATCAAGATGAAGATGACCACCATTTGGTCTTTCCCACCTCACCTACACCACTTGAGTGGAATGACAAAGGTAACAAAGGTGACAGTGATGCTCTAGTCCCACTAGTGGACATTCTTGAGATTGATTGCTTGCATGATGTTGACCCACCTATTACCATGCTTCATGCTAGTGAAACTTCTTCATGCCTTGACATACCTATTTATGATGAATATGATGATGAGCATGTTGAGTTTCCTAATTGTGATGCTATGCTTCATAGGATATCTTGTGAAAATTCTATTGGTCACGTCATGTTTGAAAATCCATTGAACTTGTCATATGCTATGAGTGAGATCTCTAATATTGCATCATTTCAATCTCAACATAGTAACTATGCATGCCCCATTAAAATAAATCCCATTTGCACTTATGGCATAGATGACGAGATGATGGTCATTGGCTTTTGCTTCTCTTGTGATGATATTGCCATGCTCCCTTTACATGATTTTCGCAATTCATCTACTATGCCATGCCATGATCACATTGCTCCAAATATGCATTGTCTTGGATGTTGTCAATATTCTCCATGTGATGTTTCCATTAATGCTCATGAGGAGACCCCCATAGTTTCCTCATACATATTCGGAGATCTTGATACATTTCATACTTTGCATGATTCCCATGATTGCGTGCACCATTTGCATAACATGAATAGCAACACTCTCGATATTTCTCATGATGCGTTACATCATTTGAGTCTCCATTATGCCATACATACTAACAAACCTCTCATGATGGATGACATGTTTCTATATCACGCATCTCATTTATTTGAGCATTGGCTATTTTGTGCTCACCGACACATGCACGTATGCATCATGATGGATGATGTGTACATCTACCACGCACACAATTTTTCCTTTGTCTTTGTTTTGTGTAGGTACTCATGTATACTCGTCAACCTCTCAATCCCAAGAGTTGACGAAACGAGCTCTTGAGAGCAATGATGACTTGGGATCCCATGGACTATCCTCACCACCGTCCCCTTCGCGCAAGGACTACGCGCAACTCCTCTACTTGGCTCTCACACGGCTATGGGCCATTTACCACTTGTCACTTTATGCTCATTTTACAGTGTTCACTTTGCATGCTATGCTTGCTTCTATGCCTTTGCCATGCAATTGTGACCCTTGCTTGCATCTACCCATGTTTCATCATTATGCTACTTCTATGTGTATTTGCATGATTGGTGGAGATCCTTGTTGCTATTGCCATGTTTATCATGTGCCCCATGCTATTGATACTATTTTGCTCATATCTTCCCTTTATGCTTGTGATATGTCATGTGCATTATTCATGCCCACTATTTGCACACATGACATGATTGCCATGATTCCTTCTAGTATGTTGCATCTTCGCACTACTAGCATGTTTGACTTGATTGCTATGATTGCTTGCTATGGTGCATCACCCATGTTCCACTATCACTTGCTTTCTTGGGTTGATGACATATATGCATACACTTATTCTCGCATCATATGCCTACATACTATGAAATGCTCCCTTGTCCTTTCTTATGATGAGCATGATGCATACACTTGTTGGGTATCTCGCCCCTCGAATGATAGGTCTTGCTTTTGCACTAACCTCATTTGTTTTTCCAAGTGTTTCTCATGTTCTTCCATTTTGAAGGATTCACAAGGCATCGACATCGACCTATGGTACATCCATGCCTATCGTGTACATGGCGATACGGTTTACTATCCGAGGTCAGATCTTTTCAAAGGGGGAGGAGATGATATGGAGCATCCCACGTTCATCTCCATGTACACCTTCATCACACATCATGCCCCAAGTGGACCTACCGGAACTAAGGTGAACCCGCTCTTCTTCGAGAACATCATGAATATCCATTGGACTTGCTAGCTACCTCACCAAAGTGCTCTATGTGTCCTTAGGTATGAAGACCGACGCCCACAAGCTGGTGAGGGACACCCCAAAGGAGTTGGAGAAGGACCACAAGGCCACAAGGAGGAAGAAGGAGTGCAACAGGACCAAATCTGCACCTCCCAGGCGACCCCGTGCCCACGGGCCTCGAAGACCCCGTGCGCACGGGCTACTCAGAGAGTTTGCGCTGGAGCACCCCATGCGCACGGGCCTGTACCGTGCCCACGGGACCCCGTGCACACGGGCCCAACTTACCCCGTGCGCACGGGCCCTACAGGATGGATGGCTTTGAGCTGCTGTTTGGGCCTCCTCTTCATCCACTTTGTCCCCATACCTATATATTCCGTACCTAGGCCATTTGTTAGGGTTAGCAAAGGATATGTTAGACATATGAGAGCTTTGCTCCATGGATCCACTCAACTAGGAGATCAAGACCTCCTCTTGGAGTGACCTAGCTCAAGACCCCCTTGTGGGAAGGATCTATCTAGATCATCAAGCCCTCATCTCCTTCATAGTATTTGGGATGAACTCTACCATGTATCTTATTTCCCTTTGTTTTTCATGTACCTTGTGGATCTTATGTGTTTGATTGTCTAGTGGATGTGTGATTTGACTTGTTCTTGAGTGCTCCTATTGTTTTCCCTCCTTTGTTCATCTTGTTCTTGGGGATTCCACCTCCATTTTGTGAAAGATCGTCTCTATAGGGTTCCACCCTACATCATCGAGAGGTCTTGCTGGATTTGTTTTACCATTGTCGAAATTTCTTGTGCATCGGGATCCCGAGTCTGGTCGGATGTCCTGCATGGAGGATTGTCTCCGCGGATCATGAGCTTGTCATGGGCTAAGTTGGGACACCCCTGTAGGGTTTAAACTTTCAAGAGTTGTGTCCGCGGTTATGTGGTAGGTGGGAATTTTTAATGTCCAATTGTAGAAAACTTGACACCAGACTCGATTTAAAATAAACCAACCATATGCGTAACAATAATGGTCTCTTTTTGGGTGAGTTCGAGAAGAGAACACAGTGGGGTTATGTTTGAATGTAAGTAGTTTAGGATCACTTAGTGATCATTACTAGTTTCGAACAATTGCGTGCTTCTCATCTTATTCTTGTACTCGTAAGTTAGCCACCATACATTTCTTAGTCGCTTGCTGCAACCTCACCACTTATCCTTTCCATTCCCATTAAGCTTTGCAAGTCTTGATAGCCATGGTAATGGGATTGTTGACTCCTCGTGGCTCACAGATTCTACAACAACAGTTGCAGGTACATGTAATGTGATGATCTGACGTGAGAGCGATGTATGCCTGTCTTGGAATTCTTCTTCTGCTTCTTCTTCGTTCGAGGGTTAGGTTCCTGGTCGGCAGCCTGGGCTAGCAGGGTGGATGTCGTTTGAGTTTCTGTTTGTGTTTCATCCGTAGTTGGATGTTTCTCTTATGTAAGATGTTGTTGTACTCGTGTGGCATTGTATGCCTTTTGTATCTATCCCCATCTATTATGTAGTGGTACGATATAATTATATCCACCTTGCAAAAGCGTCTCCAATATGCGGCTCTATCCTTGGTTGGACCTTCGAGTTCCTGTCAGATAGGATCGCATATTGGGCGTGACAAGTTGGTATCAAAGCCTCAACCGACAATAGGAGCCCGCTTGACTGTTCGTAGTTTGGTTGTTGTTGAGTCTAGAAGAAAACTATTTTAGAGTCTAGTTACATCAGAGAGTTGGAATTCTTTTTACTCCTCAGCTCCTTCATTGCTTTGGTGAGGAATCTTGACGTAGATGTTTTGATTCACTCTTCTTCCCTTCAAATTTTCTTTAGGATCACGCTGGTGTTTTCGTTCGTTGTATATCCTTTGGTCAACCGGTGCACTCCTCTTCGAGTTGATTCGATCCTTCTTCATTTTTGCAAGATCGATCCTTAGTTCTTTCTCAACAAAGTTGTTTCCCCGTCCTCAGTTGTTTTCTTTTTTCCACCTGCCCACCCTTTTTTTCTCGGAGCCGGAGTCCATAATCGAGTATCCGTCCTACTCGTGTGAAGCCTTTGCATTCTTTTCTCAAATATTCCAACCGATGCTTTTCTCTTCAAGTTATTCATCGGTTCCCCGTTCCAAGTTGCCTTTGTTTTTCCTGCCCTCCCACCCTTTTTCTTCCCGGAGTCTGCGTCTCTATTAGAGCATCAATTTCATTCATGCGGAGCCTCTTCAGTCTTTCCTCAATTGTGTCAACCAGTGAATTTTTGTCAAGTTCATCATTGATTCATTTTATTTTATTTTTTGGTGACTCAATTCAAGTATTCGGTGTTGATCATATTCTTTCCCTCAGCTTAAATATTTCCTCTTGCTCGTTCGTTTGTCGCTATTCTATTGTCCTAGAGTGCTGAAGCTGTCTCAAACATTCGTGTTTCAATCAAGACTCGTTTGTTCCATTTCAAGGTTTTCACCTCATTTAAGTCTTTCAAATGTTCTGGTGCATCATTTCTCATTCAACAATCCTTTCCAACGATGCTTCTTTTCAGTGGGCCCTAACCCAGAGGTCTTTTCCCAGGATCTTACCTGACCCTTCTAATTTTTCCGGAGTTATTCTCAAATTCTTTTCAAAGTGGGACGTATGAATGAATTCCATCAGTCATAGGCCTTCTCCAACATCGCTTTCAAATCATTTTCATCTTTTGTTCAACCTTTCCCTCTTTTAATCATTCCGGAGTATCTCAAAAAAATTTGGTGATGTTTCTCATCGTCATTCTCTACATTAGAAGATCGAAGAAAAGTTTCTCTTAAATCTTGTCCGTTCTCTCCAAGATTCATGGTTCTAGCTTCATGTTATCCTCTCAAATTATTCGTTTTGTCAGAAATTCTTTTCTTACCCATCCAGAGTATGTCAAGAGTTGTTTTCGTTTCGTTTCACCGGAGGCTATCATTCCCAAAGAATTCTTCATCCTCATATTTCAGCTATCATTATCCAATTATCCTGGTGCGTCTCTCAAGTAGTTTTTAGTCAGCTCGTGATCTCTTTGTTATTTGGCTTCTATATCCCCTCAAGCATATTTGTTCTTCTAATTCTTCCCGGTGATTCATTCTCTTTCATCATTCATTTTCAAATACTCATGATGGTTCGTTCAGCATTCCTCTTGCCTTGTCATCATATCAATTCATTCATTCTTTCCAATCCTACTGGTGGCTCGTTGAAGACCTTCTCAAGTTTGCCCTATGTCACTCCTCAATACTTTTCAAGAGGAATAAGTTGCATGCCAAATCCGTTTGTCATCAATTAAATTTGATGAGGATAAGCATAACATAATTCTTATTCTTCTTTCATCAAGTTGATTAATCCCTTCCTTCGGAGTTTGTTCATGATAAATAAATTCTAGTCCCAAGTGTTTTCATCTTCTCTTTTCCGGAGTCCAAATCCTCGACCATCTCGTCGGAACCTCCATCTTAATCACTACAAGGCTTTAATCTTCATTGTTTTATCCTTCATTTCTATCTCATATTCCTTTTGTTTACCGGAGTTCTTCATGGTGGTTCTTCATGATTTAATTCAATCTTCAAGTCCATCAAGATTCTTGTTGGAGGAGCTCAAGTATTCTTTTTCTTGCTTCTCGAGGTGCAAATAATTCTCCGTATTCCTTCAAGTTGAGTTTTGCATTTCTTCATTCTTCTCAGCTATTCAATCATTTGGTTGTGGCATAACTTCAGCTCAAGTTGTGAGAAGTTTTTCCATAAGTCCACAACAAGCTTATTCTTTTGTTGTTGATTTTCTCAACAACTCCGTTCAACCCTTCCTTCTAAGGAGGCTATCGAATTCACTCGTGGTGGAAGTTGTTGTTCTTTTATCCATTCTTTTCATCCCGCTATTTCAATTCTTCCGGAGGCATTGTGTTGTTCATCTCGTCAAGTGTCATCCCATCTTGTGAAGTTCATGTTCAATTCCTTCCATTTTCAGTTGGAGTGTTGCCCAAATTACTTCATTCTTATTCTTTTTCTACCTTGTCTAATCGGAGCGGTTTTAGAGTCTACCTTACTCCTTAAGCCTTTGATTCTCGTCATAATCGTCGTTCCTATTTTCTAGCCGAGTGCTCTCGATCTTGTTCATCTTCTCTCTTGCGCTCTTGTTTTACCTCATCCTCTTTTCTTCTGTCTCGTTCCTAAGATCTCGGGATGAGATCTTCTGTTAGTAGAGGAGAGTTGTAACGCCCCGAGACCGATGTGCCAGATGTCTTACACTTATCCGCCATCATTGCCATGTCATTCGCTTGCGTGTTGCACTTTGTCATGCCAGCATGTCCATTTCATCTACATGTTTTTCAAAACTTGCATCCATCTGGGTTCTCCCGGTTCTATCAGTTGTCCGTTGTGAGCACACACAAACACTTGCACGCGCCCGCCGCAGCTCCCAGATCTTGTTTTTTGAGCCACAAAAAAACGTTCTCGAAATGGGCCGAGAGTTGACGAGTGGTCTTGGTATATCACCGGTAGACCGCCTATCAAATTTCGTTCCATTTGGAGGTCGTTTGATGCCCCAATGATTAACCACGTTAACCGCCGGACCCCTTTCTCTTTGCAGTCTAGCACCCCTCCACAACAACCCTCTAGCCCATCTAAACCCCCTCCATGCTCTCCGCCGTTGGATCTCAATCGTGTGGGCGAAAACCGCACCTCAATAGCCCTCTCCTAGCTCCCTCTACCTATAAAAAGGCACCTTCCCTCTAAATCTGGATGAAACCCTAGTCTATCTTCTCCTCCCACCACGGACACACCAGCCCCACCACCGGACATTTCCGCCGCTGCCGCCCTAAGCCATTCAGAGGCCGCCACGTCGCCCTGGCGCCGCCTCCCACCGCACGGGCCCACGGAGCCCGGAGTAGACCCGCCCGGGCCCGAACCGCCCGCTGTCGCGCCCCGCCAGCCCAAGTCGCCCGTGCCACCATCCACTGCCCGCGTCCTCGCTGGACCTCCGCTGCTGATCGTGCCGCCGCCGCCCATGCCTTGTTGCCTGGCCCCCACGCCACTGCCTCCGCTCCACCGCACGCTGCCCCACCGACCTCGCCGCGTTGTCGCGGCTCGCCACCGCCGCAAGCTCATGCCCAAGGGCCCCTGCAGACACTGCCTCGCCGCCTAGAGCCGCCAGCCGCCACCTTGCGCCGTGCCACCTCGTCCCCCGGCCTTGCCCCGGCTGGATCCCGCCGCCCCGGCGACCCCCAACGCCGGATCTGCCGTCCCCGGTTGTCCCCGACCTCCTCCGCTCGCCGGAACCTCGCCGGAGTCCTCGCCTGTGTCGGATCCGGGGAGTGGACCAGATACACCACTTGCCCGAACCAAACACGGCAGCCCGTCCCGGATCTCTTCGTCCCGGATCCTCTCCATCCCGTTTCCCCAAGGTCTAATTTTTTCTCCGTCCCAGAAAAACTCATCCATGTGTGCATGTTTGTCATGGTGTAACTTTGTGCATGTTGCTCCATTTTGCGTGCATGATATGTCAAAATGTTCATCTCTTGATGCTCTACATGATAAAGTAGTTTGCATTCATGTTACTGTTCATCTTGATGCCTTAATCATCATTGTGAAACTGCTAAGTGATATAATCTGCTGAAATCTGCTGCCTATTAACATCATGTATGCATCTTGTGAGCTATGTAACTTTGTCCCTGTTTATCCTATGGTGATAATATTGATATGCAAATGTTCACCTCAGAGTGGTCTACGTGTCGGTGTGCTTTGTATGCAATGTAGGGTGCATATTGACATGTCAATCCCAGTTGCAAAAGTGCTTTCTGATGTTAAATGTTGAAAATTGTTATAACTTGCATATTTGTCTTTTTTATATATTTTTGTTTTATTTTCTTTTGAGCATCAAGTCAACATGTTTTAGGAGCTTAATCATGTAATATTTGCAGTGGTGAAATCCAATAAATTTTATATGCCTTGTGGTGAGTGCATTAAGCTTGTGAAGTGGGCTACTTGCTATTAATGTTCTGTCAAGTTTAAATCTGTTATATCATGTTGCTATTTTTGCTTGATGATATCATCTAATCCATGCATAACATGGATATTCTTAGTTGAAATGTTTTGATTTACATGTGATGCTCTATCATGCCATGCCTTTGATGCCTCATATTAGTCATCTAGCATATGTTTCCACTGCAATGAACTTGCCTAAATGATGTTCTAGTTTTCTGTTAACTTCGTGATGCCATGTTGTGAGCTTGATATTAGTTAATCTATGCCTCTTGTGGAGATGCTCCAATTAAATGAATTGAAGAATGCTAAGAGTACTGTTTTTGTATGCCAAGTTTGATAATTTGGGACTTCATATGATCTCTGTTTCAAGCTTGCAAACATGATATCATAATGTTGCTATTTTACACTTGCTGAAACTGTTTCAACATTCATGCTTGTCTTGTTGATTCCCACTAATACATGAGCCATATGCCAATGATGCCTTGATGTTATTTGCTCTTTGTTATGTGTACTTTGATGCCATGCCCTTGTTTGCTAGGTATAGCTGTTGTAGCATCTTTGTTACTTTGATGCCATGCCCTTAACGTTAAACTGAGTGGAATTCTAATAGCATCTCCCAAAGATGATGTAAAATACATAACCACAAAGTTCTATATGTAAAATACATCAGCCGCTCATTTCGGAATATAGCTGTCGAAACTAAATTTTACAATTGAAACTGAACGCACTAGTAGCAAAAAAGCAGTAGCAGCAGCTGCGTGTGTGAGAGCCGGGGTAGCTGGTCATGTAGCAGCATCTTGGTAGGAGCTGCAGGGGCTCGAGCGAGAGCAGGATCTGCTACTCGTGCAGCAGCAGCGCGAGCAAGTGTAGAGGAACATCGCAAGCAAGAGCAAGAGCGAGAGTAGCAACACGAGGAAGAGCAAGAGCAGACCAGGCAGGGGACCTTGAGCAAGAGTAGAGCAGCAGCGCGAGCGAGAGCCAAAGCAGCAGCAGCTCCTACTGATGTGGACGTCGCCGCCGAGGGAGCGACGCCATGGAGGAAGTGGCCAGCGACGCTGATGCCTGCTAGAACTACGTCGGTATTTCCCCAATGAGGAAGGAATGATGCAGTATAACGACGGTAGGTATTTCCCTCAGTGATGAGACCAAGGTTATCAAACCAGTAGGAGAACCTCCTCACGCCACATAAACAACACTTGCACACAAATAACAAATACTCGCAACCCGATGTGTTAAAGGGGTTGTCAATCCCTTTCGGGTACGGCGCCTCAAGTAGGCAAATAACGTGAGGTAAAAAGTGGTAGATATGCTCAATAGATCGCGGAACAAATAAATTGTAGCAAGGTATTTTTGTATTTTTGGTTTAATAGATCTAAAAATAAATGCAAAGGAAAATAGATCGCAAAGGCAAATGTGATAAAAAGAGACCCGGGGGCCGTAGGTTTCACTAGTGGCTTCTCTCGAGAAAAATAGCAAACGGTGGGAAAACAATTACTGTTAGGCAATTGATAGAACTTCAAATAATCATGAAGATATCCAGGCAATGATCATTATATAGGCATCATGTCCAAGATTAGTAGACCGACTCCTGCCTGCATCTACTACTATTACTCCACACATCGACCGCTATTCAGTATGCATCTAGTGTATTAAGTTCATGAGAAAACGGAGTAATGCATTAAGAACGATGACATGATGTAGACGAGATCCGTTTATCTATTGCGGCAGATATAGAACTCATCTTTTTATCCTTAGTAGCAACGATACGTACGTGTCGCTTCCCCTTCTGTCATCGAGATCAAGCACCGTAAGATCGAACCCACTACAAAGCACCTCTTCCCATTGCAAGATAAATAGATCAAGTTGGCCAGACAAAACCAAAATATCGGAGACGAAATACGTGGCTATAAGCAATCATGCATATAAGAGATCAAAGAAGACTCAAATAACTTTCATGGATAAAAACATAGATCTGATCATAAACTCAAAGTTCATCGGATCCAAATAAACACACTGCCAAAAGACTTACATCATATGGATCTTCAAGAGACCATTGTATTGATAATCAAGAGAGGGAGAGAGAGGAAGCCATCTAGCTACTAACTACGGACCCGTAGGTCTACAAAGAACTACTCACGCATCATAGGAGAGGCACCAATGGAAGTGGTGAACCCCTCCATGATGGTGTCTAGATTGGATCTGGTGGTTCTGGACTCTGCTGCGGCTGGATCAATATTTTGTCGAATCCCCTAGGGTTTCTAGAATATTTGGGTATTTATAGAACAAAGAGGCGGTTCGGGGGGCACCCGAGGGGGGCACAACCCCCCAGGGTGCGCCTGGGCCTCCTAGCGCACCCTGGTGTGTGCTGCTCCCCTCGAGCAGCCCCTCAGGTGGTTCCTTGGCCCATTGGCTTTCTTCTGGCCCAAAAGAAGTCCTCCAACAGTTGCGTTGCATTTGGACTCCGCTTGATATTGATTCCCTGTGATGTAAAAAACATGCAGAAAACAACAACTGACACTTGGCACTATGTCAATAGGTTAGTACCAAAAATGATATAAAATGACTATAAAATGATTGTTAAACATCCAAGAATGATAATATAATAGCATGGAACAATCAAAAATTATAGATACGTTGGAGACATATTAGCAACCCAAGCTTAATTCCTGCTTGCCCTCGAGTAGGTAAATGATAAAAAGAGAATTTTTGATGTGGAATGCTGCCTAACATGTTCATCATATTATTTTCTTTATAGCATGGACATATGGACTTTTATATGATTCAAAGCAATAGTCTAGCTTTGACATTAAGACTTTAATACTCAAGCATACCAACAAGCAACCATGTCTTTCAAAATATCAACACTAAAGCAAGTTATCCCTAGCCCATCATGCTCAATCATTGATCCATTCATGAAACACACTCGAATATTAGCTACACCCAATGCTCAGATACGATCATAATGCCCCTTAGTTGGTGCTTTATAAGAGAAGATGGAGACTCAAATTCAAAATAAAAATTGCATATGTAAAAGAAAGTCCCTTCGCGGAGGGAAGTAGGGATTTGTAGAGGTGTCAGAGCTCAAAGCTTAAATTGAGAGATAAAATTATTTTTGAGACGCATACTTTTCCTACCAACGAAAATGACTCGGAGCATCCCAACACTTTCCATGCTAGATACATCATAGGCGGTTCCCAAACAGAAAATAAAGTTTTTTTTCCTTTTTCACCATAACTTTCACTTTCCATGGCTAGTCATATCCACGGGTGCCCTCCATAACAACACTTTCCAAGGAATTTATTATTTGACAACATAAAGTAAATTCATTTATTCATTTCAGAACTGGGCATCCCTAGTACCTTTGCCGTACTCTTGTGCAATGACAAGTGAATAAACACTCGTCGTGAGAATAACACAGCTAGCATGGAAAATATTGGCTACCCTTTACCGCCTCGCGAGTGGTAGAGCACACAAATTATAAATTTATTTTGAACATTAGAGATGGCACATGCAAATTTTCTTAGAAAGTCATGGAAATACCGCATATAGGTAGGTATAGTGGACTCATAAGGCAAAACTAGTTTAAAAGGTTTTGGATGCACAAGTACTGATCATACTTAGTGCAAAATGAAGGCTAGCAAAAATATTGAGAAGTGACCAACCAAAAAGCGAAAAATTTGTACCCAAGCATTAAGAATAAGTAACACCGAACAATTCACCATAAGTAGGATATAAATTTCATTGCATAACTATTGACTTTCGTGCTTGCATAGGGAATCACAAACCTTAGCATCAATATTCTTACTAAAGCACAATTACTCATCAACATGACTCACATATCATATCTTTATATCTCAAAATCATTACTAAGAATCAAGTTTATTTTTTCCAACGATCTTCATAAAAGATTTTATTATATCCTCCTTGGATATCTATCACTTTGGGACTATTTTCATTTGTTGCTTTTGATAGGCTCAAACAAATATAAGTGAAGAGCATGAGCATAAATTTTTTCTTTCTCTCAAAATAATCTAAGTGAAGTAAGAGAGAATTTCTTAAAAATTTGCTAACTCCCAAATAAATCTAAGTGAATAATGAGAGCATTTCTTTAAAATTAACAAAGCACACCGTGCTCAAAAAGATATAAGTGAAGTACTAGAGCAAGTCCATAGCTCTAAAAATTTAAGTGAAGCATAGGAGCAAGCATACCATAATCTTTTGCTCTCTAAAAAGGGTGTGTCCAGCAAGGATTCAACACTTAAAACACAAGGCAAAAGAAGCAAAGACTCATATCATACAAGACGCTCCAAGCAAAACTCATATCATGTGACGAATAAAAATATAGTTTCAAGTAAAATACCGATGGTCATTAGAAGAAAGCGGGGATGCCACTCGGGGGCATCCCTAAGCTTAGTTGCTTACTACTTCTTTGAATATTATCATGGGGTGACTCGGGCATTCCCAAGCTTAGCCTTTTCTTATCCTTATTCTTTCATCCATCCTAAGATAACCCAAAACTTGAAAACATCAATCACACAAAACTCAAACAAAACCTTTGTGAGATCCGTTAGTATAAGAAACCAAATCACTACTATAAGTACTGTAGAAAACCTGTTCTTATTTTCTTCTTGCATTATATCTATTGTATTCCAACTTTTCTATGGCAAAAACTCATCAAAGAAAACCATGGAATCATCAAAACAAGCACACAACGCAAGGAAAACAGAATCTGTCAAAAAACAAAACAATCTGTAGCAATCTGAAAATTTTGAATAGTTCCATATCTCCAAAAATTAAGAAATAAATTGGTGGACGTGAGGAATTTTTCTGTTAATCCTTTGCAAAAATAATCAACTTAAAAAACTCTTCTATCAAAAATGACAACGAATCTTGTGAGCGCAAAAGTTTCTCTTTTTCAACAAGATCAAATAAACTTTCACCCAAGTCTTTCCAAAGGTCTTGCTTGGCACAAACACTAACTAAAACACAAAAAAATACAATCATAACAGTAGAATAATTTTGCTAACGCTCAAGAACAAAAAGCGAAAAGCAAAAATAACTTTTATTCATTGTGTTGCCTCCCGACAAGCGCTATCATTTTACGCCCCTAGCTAGGCATAACACGTAGGATCTAAGTGTTGTCATCTTTGGTTCTAGATCCATAAGATGACCTCATGATTGATTTGTATGGTGGCCTAATTCTTGTTTTAGGGAAGTGTTCCATTCCCTTCCTTAGTGGAAATTGAAATTTAATATTGCCTTCTTTCATAACAATCACGGCACCAATGGTACGCAAAAACGATATACCAAGAATAATTGGACAAGACGGATTGCAATCAATATCAAGAACAATAAAATCTATGGGCACATAATTCCTATTTGCAAGAATAAGAACATCATTAATTCTTCCCATAGGCTTTTTAATAGTAGAATCCGCTAGGTGCAAATTTAAAGAGCATTCTTCAATATCGGTAAGACCAAACACATTACATAAAGATTCCGGAATTGTAGAAACACTAGCACCCAAGTCACATAAAGAAAAACACTCATAATTTTTAATCTTTACTTTGATAGTAGGTTCCCGTTCATCATGCAATTTTTTAGGAATTGAAACTTTTAATTCTAACTTTTCTTCAAAAGCTTTCATCATGGCATCAACTATATGTTTAGTAAAACCTTTATTTTGTTCATAAGCATGGGGTGAATTTATCATGGATTACAACAAAGATATACAATCAATCAAAGAGCAACTATCATAATTAATGTCTTTGTAATCCAAAATAGTGGGCACATCACTAGTTAAAGTCTTGACCTCTTCAAACCCACTTTTATCAAAATTTTCAACAAGATTTTCACCCTCCGAACCATAGGGACGCCTTCTAACTAGAGTCGACTCTTCTCCAGTCCCTTTTTCATCATTCTTAAACTTTATAAACAGAGAATCAATAGAAGAAACACCAATCACTATAAGATCTTCATCACTTTTATGATAGTAATCACTAGAAAATGCCTTCTCCAAAAATTCTCTTTTAGCTCTAAGTTTAGCGGTTCTTTTATTACTTTCATCCATAGAAACATAAAGATCTTTAATTGATTCTTCAACTTTAGGAATAAAAATTTTCATTGTCAGGACCCCGACTCAATGCCACATCGATCTAGCATGTAACACCTCATATCACTTTGCGGCCTCACGCACGGTATACCCACGGGTGTCGCCTTACCTTTGCCCGGGACCGTTTGCGCCTTTTGGCACACGTATATGACAGTGTCGCTAGCATCCATATGATAAGGAGCCCGGGGCTGACATGGCTAGTCGTAAACCCAAAGTGGCACAGACTTACAGGGACAGGCATCCATGACCCAGCATCGAACGTGTCGGTCATCAGCGAGTGAATCCAGGCTGTAGCACTGGGCTAGCAGGACTCCGGTGAACCGGGCTGTAGCGGGCTAACAGGACTCCGGTATTCATCGCGTGACATTTCCCCGAAGGGACAGACACAGGAACGAAGAAGGACACATGCCGGCCAGCCTAAGTGTTCCGGAGCAGTAGCAAGCTACCATGGCTCGGTGGAAACACTAGGAGACATTTCCCGATAAGAGAGGCTACTAAAGATAAACAACTAGATAGTCAGATCCCACACATACCAAGCATTTCAATAACATACACACAATATGCTCGATATGTGCAAACACAACATGGCATCACAACATGACTCTACGACTCAAGTAATTTATTCAATAGGCTCCGAGGAGCGAGATATTACAAACAGGGGTCTCATGACCCAACATTCAGAGCATACAAATCAAAGCACAAGCGGAAGCTATCATGTCTGGGTACAGACATCTATAAATGAAAAAGGCTGAGAAGCCTGACTATCTATCAGATCCTGCCGAGGGCACAAGATCGTAGCTGAGGTAACAAGCTAAACGTCGAAGTCCACGTGGAACTACTAGTGAGACTGAAGTCTCTCTGCAAAAACATAAAATAGGCAAACGTGAGTACAAATGTACCCAGCAAGACTTACATCAGAACTAACTACATATGCATCATTTTCAACAAGGGGATGGTGGGGTTTAACTGCAGCAAGCCAGCTTTGACTCGGTGGCTATCCTAAACTACGACTGCAAGCGACTCTTTTGAGGTGGCGCACACGAGTCCACATATTCACCATATCAATACACCACTATGGATCCGCTCCCGTCTCCCTACGAGAACGCCATCCATAGCACTCACGCTTATCTTGCGCATTTTAAAGTATCCACTTTCACTTGTCTATGAACTGATATAAGCAATCCAGAAGTCCTTTTCCGCGGACACGGCTATTCGAATAGATGATGTTAACCCTGCAGGGGTGTACTTCTTCATACATGTTTCCACCACTTAGCGTCTGCACACGACATGTGCTCGGCAGACTTCAAGCGAAAGCCGACGTGGGTGTAGACCACGACCTACCTAAACACTCAAGTCTCTAGTCCAGGTTTATCGCCTATTCGGGTTCCATCCATGAGGAGATCCGGCCGGAGTTTCGCTCACAGCCCCAAACGATGTGAACAGGGTTCCCGAGATACCAAACGGGCATCCGGTACACCGTGCCACGTACCTACCGCATCACAGCCCACCCCTACGGTCAGCGCTGTCCACGGCCTCCAGTAAGCTACAAACACCAGAAACTACTTGCAACTCCTGGACAGAGGACTAGGGTGAATAAGAAGTCGAGCGGGGTCATATTTCAGGGCCCAATGCATGGTAGTAGCTGAATCATGGATCACAAACACAGAACTCAGTTCCTAAGGACGGCTTCAATGAGACAACCCACCATGTACTCCTACATGGCCTCTCACCGACACCTTTTACCAAATCGTGTTCACACACTTAGCTCACACATAGTAGGACATGTTCACACACCTCTGATTCATCCTCGATGAATCAGACCTGACTCAACTCTAAGCAGTAGCAGGCATGACAAACAAGCATGAATGAGTAGGCACATCAGGGCTCAAACAACTCCTACTCATGCTAGTGGGTTTCATCTATTTACTGTGGCAATGACAGGTCATGCAAAGGATAAAGGGGTTCAGCTACCGCAGCAAGTAACAGATGAATCGGTGTTGTCCTAATGCAGTAAAAGAGAGCAGGAGCGAGAGAGTAGGATTGTATCGGAATGAACAAGGGGGTTTTGCTTGCCTGGCACTTCTGAAGATAACATTGAGTCTTCATCAGTGTCAACGATCACATCATCGGTATCACGTCTATCGAGAGGGGACAAATACCGGCAACACAGAAGGGAACACAATCAATGCAATGCACAATATGATGCATGATCATGACATGGCAAAATGAATGTGTTTTGGGCTAATGCAACTAGCAACAGATTAAATGAAGTTGGTTTGAATACAAGATTCAAATTCAAACTCCATATGTGATTATTCAAATGCCATTTAATTGATTTGTGCTAAACAGCAGCTATAAGTTGTTCTAACATGCATGAAAATGGTACAGATGGATTCCTTGAATTTTTCTGATAATTTTTCATATATAAATTATCTAATTTGGAGTTACGGTTGAATTTCTATGATTTTTAGAAGTTTTTACAAATTTCTGGAATTTCCTGAATATTTATAAAATGAACTAAATTCCAGAAAAGGAATATTGCGTCAGCATGGCGTAAGGCTGAGGTCAGCAGGTCAACTGGGTCGCCCAGAGTCAAACCTGACGTGTGGGGGCCACACGTCAGTGACACAGGTTAGACAGGGGGGGTTAGTTTAGTTTAATTAAAGATTAGGGGCACTAGGGCCCACATGTCAGTGTCAGGGGGTTAGCTTAGGTGGTGATTAGCTTAAACTAATCACCTGATGGCGGGGGCCCACCTGTCATAGACCCAGGGGAGGTCAAACCCCTGGTCAAACGACTCAATCCCGCCGGCGTTGAGTCGCCGGCGAGGCCGAGGCGGCGGAGGCCTTCGGGTTTCTTGCTCCGGCGACCAAATGGCCGGCGGAGGGCATCTACGGAATGCCCAGGCTCGCGCGCATCTAACAGGGCAAACGGGAGAAGCTAGGGCGGCCGTAATCCTCGCCGGCGTCGAGCTCAGCGGCTGCCGGACCTCGGGCGTTGGCGGGAACGGCGCTACGGTGCACAAGAGGGGAAACGGAAGGGCGCTGCGGCCTCCTGGGGTTGCGGTGAGCACGACGGTGGGCTCGGGAGCGAGCTGCGGTGGCTGTGGCCACGGCCACGCCATGGCCGGCGGCGAGAAGCTCTCGGCCGCGGTGGATAACCTAGCTACGGCGCGCGAACGACGAAACAGAGAGGGGGAAACGGACGGAGAGCTCACGTAGACCCTGTAGAGGTGGACGGCGAGCTTGAGGGAGGCCGGACGGGGGCGGATTTGACGGCGGCGATCCGCGGTGGCCGAGGAGGGGAACGGCGAAGCTGGCAGCATCCAGGGCTTCCGGAGGGCCGTGGATCGGTGGGGAGGAAGAGGGGGTCGAGGCGGAGCCTTTGAGCGCATCGGCGAGGCTAGGGGGTGGCGGTGGCCGCGAGGGAGCTCGTCGGTGGCGGCGGCTCCGTTCGGGCGAGTGAGGGAGAGAGGAAGCAGAGGAGGGGGGAGAGTTCGGGAGAGTGAGGGAGTTCCAGGGGGGTGGCGTGGCACGCATGGAGGCGTCCGGGGTGTCGAGGTGGAGCGGCAAGCAGGAGGTGGCCGGGGCGTGCGCCGGCGTGCGTCGGCCACGCGCCTGTGCCTACTGGCGCGAGGAGGAAGGCGACAGGGGGGGGAAGTGGAGATGGGCTGGGCCGCACAGGAGCTGGGCCGGCTGGCTACCGGGTGAGCGCCAGATAAGTCCTTCTCTCTCTCTCTTTCATTTCTATTTAATTCTGTTTTCTATTTTCTGTAGTTTGTTTTGATTTAGTTTTAGACACTAAACCATTTTATAAAATCCTGGAAATAGTTATGTGGCTAGGACTAAAATATACCAAACCACATAAAATGTTCCAGTAATTATTGGACATATATTATTTATATATCAAATATATATCCAATGCAAATAGCTATTTATTTAATTCAAAGGCCCAAAATAATTAACTCTGAGATACCAAAAATATTGTTTTGAGTTTTACCTCTTTGCAATATTTTCAGAGACTAAGAGGAACATTTTCTTGGACTTCTTTGAGGAGATTTTAATGTTGATCATTTTTAGAAGGTTTCTGAGGCTTTAAAAATTCCTCAATTCAAATTTCATTTGAATTAAAACATGATACTCACATGAGGTCTAGCCTAGTGCATAACAGGACCAGGGATGTGACAACTCACCCCCACTAAACAAAAATCTCGTCCCGAGATTCAAGCGTAGGGTAGGGTGAAGGGGAAACGCAAACTAGCACAATCTTCACGATCCAGGGTGCACTTTATCAAAGCGTTGATTCGATCACCATCTTTGTCTCGAAGTCTTGCTCTGAGAACTCCAACTAACATGACAACGAGAGGAAAGGAAAGATCCTAAAAGAATGGTTCTTCTCGAAGGTCGAACAACTCAGGATTAACTCACGGAATGAGACATAGCAACATCTCTCGAGCTGAGAGGCGAAGCACACATCCATAGGAATGGAGTGAAGCAGATGACGAAGGTTCACTAGGTAGACCACAATTTCACGCTTAAGAAGGTGGTAATCGATTGTCAACGTAGCGAGGAGTTGAGTTGCCATGATACCATAACGATACACCTTAGGGAAGGTGACTCGTAGAGATATCCCCTTAAGTGGCAAAAAGAATTACTTTTGATTCAGAGATCATTGAAACTCTTTAAACCAGCCTAAGGCAATTCTCGAGCGATCATTTGGAGGGGGTCGGTAGAATGGCATACTCGGACTTGGATGATGTGGATTACCTTGTTGAAGACAACGTAATGGATGAATTTGCTTACCACCGGAAATGGAAGAGACCCGTGGTAGAATGGCACATTGGCGGTGCAAGCTGGGAACAAAATGCAAATGCTGGGAATGATTCTGGTAACTGGGGAAGAACCCAACAATAGAGAGTGAATCCACTGTTGAGAAGTTATAGCATAACCGAGGAAGTTGAGAGCAAACCTAGCTAGTGCCGATGGTAACACCTAACGCTTGTGCGTGCTCTCAAGAACTTGAGCATTTCCATAATCATCAAGGTTTTACCAATATCCGTGTCAAGGATTCTGGCAACACAACTTACTACCATGATGAATACCGGTGGAAGATGCCGATGCAAAGGAAGATAACACCTTCTTAGATTTCACCTTGGCGAGGCCAAGGAAACAAAATCTGGATGATCGACCGAGAGACATTTAGCACTCCGCTTCTAATGTTCTCCTTGATGTGCTAGCGTAACCCATTCATAGATATGGTTTGATATCTAGAACATCAAGTAAAAGGTCGGACTTCGGGATCTCAAAATCCATAGGGGCAACTAGGGAGTAAATCCTACGAAATCCCTATGGGGAGGTGGCCAACTTCCTCAATCAAGATATTATAATAACAGGTCTTCCGGCTGGGTGTGTTGGCCACGACATCCACTTTACCGGTTTTCGAGGGACCGATATTATAGTTCTTGGGAAATGTTCCAAACCATCATATCTGCCTGAGATTCAGATCTGGTTGGTGTCAGGATATTCCAGACTCATCGAGTCTAGGAAGAAAAATGAAAGTTTGCAACACAATTCGACGAGACAACGCTGCGAGATTCTCGGGGAATGAACTACGATAGTAAGCTCCAAAACATGAGCTGGTTCTGCTACAAACATGTGAACACGCTGTCCCAGACAAACATGACCACGTGGTAGTCTTATAATAAAACACTACCGAGTTCAGGTGGGGAACCATCATTAATGACATCGAAGTCTCCACGCGTGGAAGTCCAAAGAGTTCACCTTGGACAGACTCCTTTATCTTTGAACAACTCAATCAGTGGCTTGGTGTGCTCGGAACACATATGGAATGAAGGTTGCAAGTCTCCAGACCACAGAATACTTCGCACGTATGCATGACTGACTTGGGATGATTCCAGAGGAAGCAAAACTAACTTTCTCAAATCCACGGCGGCAACTTTCACCAAATGCACGTGTATAAGAGGAAGTCACTCCTTTCATCAAACAAATACTTCATGAGTTAGCATGAAGAAATGCTTTCAAAAGTTTCCAACACTAGCTTAATGTTCAACAAAATCATGGAGGAGATAAGGATGTTGTCAATGGGCTCAACAACAATTCTTCCGGGTTTCCCTTTAAAAGGAATTCCATAGTTAAGAGAACAAGTGTTAGCATTGGTCAGACCCAAAAGATATAATGGTGTATGCTCGAGGGATCAACCACGAGTAAGACAACATTACGAATATCGTTGGTTCTGGTCTGATTGGATGATAGCCCATACTCAAATTATAGATGGGGTAAGACAATAGGTCCAACAACTGATCACAAGGACCAATTAATGAAGATATCATCTTTCTTCAACACACACACATACACAGAAAGATATCCCTTAACATGAACTAAGTCAGACAAGCTTTTATCTTCCAACTCTCCAAGTTGTTGTCTAGCTTAACCAACTAGCTCCGGGATATCCATCACAGATTCTTGGAGAAAGGGTGGTTCACAAGAACCCGACTTGATCACGAGCTCAACATAGCAGTCAGGTGACAACCTGGTAATACTTCCGAGAAGATATTCGGAAAATCACGAACCACCGGTATGTTACTAAGCTTGAGAACAATCTCGCTTTTGAGGGCAAGACGATATGATCAAATGAGTGAGGACTTGACAAGATCCTAACTCATCAATCGAAGGGTGCACCGAAATAAGGACTAGGTAGCACGATCAGTCTTAGAAGGATGATTCAAAAACCAACATACTAAGAATGAAATTATTATCCTTTAACTACCAAGCAACGAGGTTGCTGGGAGTATTGATTTCACACATCACAATTCATTTGTCGGTATTCCGGTTGCATCAACACGAGGGCCGAGGAATGACTAATGATGGTGAGAAGTATCACTGTACCAAGAGTTCATAGGATGGTGTGCAATTCCTATAACAATCTCGATATAGAATAAGGTAATACTCCAAGGTAGAACAGAACCAAAAGCTGGATTGGCATTTGATCTGCGGAATACAACTACTTTGACCCAATCCTAGATATGGATGAGGTACTGGAGTTTGTTTCTCCTAGTCATTCCGCGATAGAATGGCTTGACGGACCACAAAAGTAGTAGGCATCGATAAACGAACGCACGCATACTCTTGACTATCAATTGATAGACGAAGGTCAGTAGACAACTAAAGAGGGACAACTCAAAGGAACATATAACTTTCTGAGTTGTGGATGCATAGACTAGTATGTCGAACCAAGTTCAACATAATTCTTCCGGATAACCCATGCAGAAGGGTTGAGCTGGCAGAGTCACAATATAGCATGGAGAACTCATCGACAGCACTCTTGTTGTCATCTTTTGGTTCAGAAGAACTCCTGCCAAGAATGGTTCATGGTAATTGGAAGAAGGATGTACCACGAACCTCGAGGACTATCGCAAAGGTTACTACTATCCTAAAGGGACTAGCAAACACTATCAACATGAAGTAAGTAGAGTGAATCTCGGGTTCAAGAACCCAGGAATAGAATGCCTACTAACTAAATGGCATCACAGGATGCTTTCGATAATAAAGGCCAGAATCTTCACACTGGGAACACAAAACGTTGCTAGATTACTAGGTGACTCCCTAAAACACCTAGGGTCATAATAATTATTCCAACATATATGTCGAGGCAATAAAGTACCTCAACTCACTAATTTGTGTGATTAATCTGACCAAAGGCACATCGGAAACAGAAGGAAGGGATTTGCAAATGCATCGGACTATTTAGAAACCTGGGATGACTCCGATAGCATAACGGCTGTAAATGCTCAAAGGATTGGAGACATGCTACAAAATGGTGGCATAGCCACTCAGAAGCACAATATCAAGGTTTCGAGATCAACAATTAACATACGGAAGTAGAAACTGAACTCAAGCTTAGAACCATCAATCCTACAAGTCTGCAGATTAGTAACACGTGATCCTGATAGAAAGAAGAGATAGCCTAGTTCTTAATCCCCGTAGGAAAGATAAGATGACTCAGATCAGAAGGGCATGAGGTAAAGGAGTAAAAAGAGCCTTACGTTCCATCCCACAATCAATTCCCTTATATAACTAAAGAATTTCTAGACTCAACTTCGATCAGTTTGGCTTGGTAATCCTACAGGCAGTCAAGCTCTGATACCAACGCTGTCAGGACCCCGACTCAATGCCACATCGATCTAGCATGTAACACCTCATATCACTTTGCGGCCTCACGCACGGTATTCCCACGGGTGTCGCCTTACCTTTGCCCGGGACCGTTTGCGCCTTTTGGCACACGTATATGACAGTGTCGCTAGCATCCATATGATAAGGAGCCCGGGGCTGACATGGCTAGTCGTAAACCCAAAGTGGCACAGACTTACAGGGACAGGCATCCATGACCCAGCATCGAACGTGTCGGTCATCAGCGAGTGAATCCAGGCTGTAGCACTGGGCTAGCAGGACTCCGGTGAACCGGGCTGTAGCGGGCTAACAGGACTCCGGTATTCATCGCGTGACATTTCCCCGAAGGGACAGACACAGGAACGAAGAAGGACACATGCCGGCCAGCCTAAGTGTTCCGGAGCAGTAGCAAGCTACCATGGCTCGGTGGAAACACTAGGAGACATTTCCCGATAAGAGAGGCTACTAAAGATAAACAACTAGATAGTCAGATCCCACACATACCAAGCATTTCAATAACATACACACAATATGCTCGATATGTGCAAACACAACATGGCATCACAACATGACTCTACGACTCAAGTAATTTATTCAATAGGCTCCGAGGAGCGAGATATTACAAACAGGGGTCTCATGACCCAACATTCAGAGCATACAAATCAAAGCACAAGCGGAAGCTATCATGTCTGGGTACAGACATCTATAAATGAAAAAGGCTGAGAAGCCTGACTATCTATCAGATCCTGCCGAGGGCACAAGATCGTAGCTGAGGTAACAAGCTAAACGTCGAAGTCCACGTGGAACTACTAGTGAGACTGAAGTCTCTCTGCAAAAACATAAAATAGGCAAACGTGAGTACAAATGTACCCAGCAAGACTTACATCAGAACTAACTACATATGCATCATTTTCAACAAGGGGATGGTGGGGTTTAACTGCAGCAAGCCAGCTTTGACTCGGTGGCTATCCTAAACTACGACTGCAAGCGACTCTTTTGAGGTGGCGCACACGAGTCCACATATTCACCATATCAATACACCACTATGGATCCGCTCCCGTCTCCCTACGAGAACGCCATCCATAGCACTCACGCTTATCTTGCGCATTTTAAAGTATCCACTTTCACTTGTCTATGAACTGATATAAGCAATCCAGAAGTCCTTTTCCGCGGACACGGCTATTCGAATAGATGATGTTAACCCTGCAGGGGTGTACTTCTTCATACATGTTTCCACCACTTAGCGTCTGCACACGACATGTGCTCGGCAGACTTCAAGCGAAAGCCGACGTGGGTGTAGACCACGACCTACCTAAACACTCAAGTCTCTAGTCCAGGTTTATCGCCTATTCGGGTTCCATCCATGAGGAGATCCGGCCGGAGTTTCGCTCACAGCCCCAAACGATGTGAACAGGGTTCCCGAGATACCAAACGGGCATCCGGTACACCGTGCCACGTACCTACCGCATCACAGCCCACCCCTACGGTCAGCGCTGTCCACGGCCTCCAGTAAGCTACAAACACCAGAAACTACTTGCAACTCCTGGACAGAGGACTAGGGTGAATAAGAAGTCGAGCGGGGTCATATTTCAGGGCCCAATGCATGGTAGTAGCTGAATCATGGATCACAAACACAGAACTCAGTTCCTAAGGACGGCTTCAATGAGACAACCCACCATGTACTCCTACATGGCCTCTCACCGACACCTTTTACCAAATCGTGTTCACACACTTAGCTCACACATAGTAGGACATGTTCACACACCTCTGATTCATCCTCGATGAATCAGACCTGACTCAACTCTAAGCAGTAGCAGGCATGACAAACAAGCATGAATGAGTAGGCACATCAGGGCTCAAACAACTCCTACTCATGCTAGTGGGTTTCATCTATTTACTGTGGCAATGACAGGTCATGCAAAGGATAAAGGGGTTCAGCTACCGCAGCAAGTAACAGATGAATCGGTGTTGTCCTAATGCAGTAAAAGAGAGCAGGAGCGAGAGAGTAGGATTGTATCGGAATGAACAAGGGGGTTTTGCTTGCCTGGCACTTCTGAAGATAACATTGAGTCTTCATCAGTGTCAACGATCACATCATCGGTATCACGTCTATCGAGAGGGGACAAATACCGGCAACACAGAAGGGAACACAATCAATGCAATGCACAATATGATGCATGATCATGACATGGCAAAATGAATGTGTTTTGGGCTAATGCAACTAGCAACAGATTAAATGAAGTTGGTTTGAATACAAGATTCAAATTCAAACTCCATATGTGATTATTCAAATGCCATTTAATTGATTTGTGCTAAACAGCAGCTATAAGTTGTTCTAACATGCATGAAAATGGTACAGATGGATTCCTTGAATTTTTCTGATAATTTTTCATATATAAATTATCTAATTTGGAGTTACGGTTGAATTTCTATGATTTTTAGAAGTTTTTACAAATTTCTGGAATTTCCTGAATATTTATAAAATGAACTAAATTCCAGAAAAGGAATATTGCGTCAGCATGGCGTAAGGCTGAGGTCAGCAGGTCAACTGGGTCGCCCAGAGTCAAACCTGACGTGTGGGGGCCACACGTCAGTGACACAGGTTAGACAGGGGGGGTTAGTTTAGTTTAATTAAAGATTAGGGGCACTAGGGCCCACATGTCAGTGTCAGGGGGTTAGCTTAGGTGGTGATTAGCTTAAACTAATCACCTGATGGCGGGGGCCCACCTGTCATAGACCCAGGGGAGGTCAAACCCCTGGTCAAACGACTCAATCCCGCCGGCGTTGAGTCGCCGGCGAGGCCGAGGCGGCGGAGGCCTTCGGGTTTCTTGCTCCGGCGACCAAATGGCCGGCGGAGGGCATCTACGGAATGCCCAGGCTCGCGCGCATCTAACAGGGCAAACGGGAGAAGCTAGGGCGGCCGTAATCCTCGCCGGCGTCGAGCTCAGCGGCTGCCGGACCTCGGGCGTTGGCGGGAACGGCGCTACGGTGCACAAGAGGGGAAACGGAAGGGCGCTGCGGCCTCCTGGGGTTGCGGTGAGCACGACGGTGGGCTCGGGAGCGAGCTGCGGTGGCTGTGGCCACGGCCACGCCATGGCCGGCGGCGAGAAGCTCTCGGCCGCGGTGGATAACCTAGCTACGGCGCGCGAACGACGAAACAGAGAGGGGGAAACGGACGGAGAGCTCACGTAGACCCTGTAGAGGTGGACGGCGAGCTTGAGGGAGGCCGGACGGGGGCGGATTTGACGGCGGCGATCCGCGGTGGCCGAGGAGGGGAACGGCGAAGCTGGCAGCATCCAGGGCTTCCGGAGGGCCGTGGATCGGTGGGGAGGAAGAGGGGGTCGAGGCGGAGCCTTTGAGCGCATCGGCGAGGCTAGGGGGTGGCGGTGGCCGCGAGGGAGCTCGTCGGTGGCGGCGGCTCCGTTCGGGCGAGTGAGGGAGAGAGGAAGCAGAGGAGGGGGGGAGAGTTCGGGAGAGTGAGGGAGTTCCAGGGGGTGGCGTGGCACGCATGGAGGCGTCCGGGGTGTCGAGGTGGAGCGGCAAGCAGGAGGTGGCCGGGGCGTGCGCCGGCGTGCGTCGGCCACGCGCCTGTGCCTACTGGCGCGAGGAGGAAGGCGACAGGGGGGGGGGAGTGGAGATGGGCTGGGCCGCACAGGAGCTGGGCCGGCTGGCTACCGGGTGAGCGCCAGATAAGTCCTTCTCTCTCTCTCTTTCATTTCTATTTAATTCTGTTTTCTATTTTCTGTAGTTTGTTTTGATTTAGTTTTAGACACTAAACCATTTTATAAAATCCTGGAAATAGTTATGTGGCTAGGACTAAAATATACCAAACCACATAAAATGTTCCAGTAATTATTGGACATATATTATTTATATATCAAATATATATCCAATGCAAATAGCTATTTATTTAATTCAAAGGCCCAAAATAATTAACTCTGAGATACCAAAAATATTGTTTTGAGTTTTACCTCTTTGCAATATTTTCAGAGACTAAGAGGAACATTTTCTTGGACTTCTTTGAGGAGATTTTAATGTTGATCATTTTTAGAAGGTTTCTGAGGCTTTAAAAATTCCTCAATTCAAATTTCATTTGAATTAAAACATGATACTCACATGAGGTCTAGCCTAGTGCATAACAGGACCAGGGATGTGACATTCATCCTGAGAGTTTTTACATCATGAGAAATTCTATTAACACTTCTAGACAAATCATCAATTTTATTCAACTTTTCTTCTATCGAAGCAGTGAAAGCTTTTTGCGTATTGATAAATTCCTTAATATTACTCTCAAGATCAGAGGTATTTCTATTATTATTGGAGGTGGGATTACCATAGGAATTACCATAATTATTAGAGGAATTACTAGGAAAAGGCCTAGGATTAAAATTACCTCTATAAGCATTGTTATTGAAATTATTTCGCGAGATAAAATTGACATCTATGGCATCACTATTTTGCTCAATCAAAGTAGACAAAGGCACATCATTAAAATCAATAGGAGCACTTCTATCAGCAACCAACTTCATAAGAGCATCAACTTTTTATGTAACATCCCAAAATTCTAAATTTTGGAATGTTATATTAAATAAATTATTATGATTGTTAGTTTGATTGATTGACTGAAAGTGAGTGAAATTTGAAACTTTTGGAAGTTGAATGAGAGGGAATGAAATGACTTTCCCAAACTTTCAACCTTGCATTTTATCTCAATGAATTCAAAGTCATTTCAACACAAAAACCCTAGAGTGAAGATGACATGACCTCTTTCATTTGAAAAGAAAAAGGGTTATTCAAAAGATTTGAATTCTACTTGGAAATATTTAAAATTTTGAAACTTTATGCAACTCAATGATTTTCATGAGAGGAGATAAAATGACTTCTTCAATTATATGAAATATGAGTTGGAAGTTAAAAAGAATCAAACTGAATGCCATTTGGAATTATTTTGAAACCCATTTTTCAATTTGGAGTTATTTGGTTTTTATTCAAATTATTTTTCTCCAAAAATAAATTATATGGAATATAGGGTAAAATGATTCCCTACAATGGAAAATTAGGAGAAAATAAATTTGAAATAATTTTGGTATTTTAAAAATGATTTTTATTGGTTTTATTGCAACAGTAGCACTGTTTGCTTTATTTAAATTCTTGTAGATTTTATTGGAACTTGGAAAATAGTTCACGTTTTAGGAAATATTTTCTTGAATTTTTTGATATATAATATGCCTATATATAATTTTTTGATTATTCTGTTTTTTCCTTCCCGCTGTTTTTTTATAGCCTGCCACGCCATGTGTGCCGGCTGGCCTAGCCCAGGCCAGCGCTAGGGCTGCGCACGCATGCACGCTCGCTCCCAGGAGCCACCGCCACCCCCCTCGCACACCAAGATCTCTCTCTCTCTCTCTCATGATCTCTCTCTCTCTCTCCCTCTTTGTCTCTCTCTCTCTCTTTACTGGCATATATGATCCACCAATCTTATTCTTCCACACGTCTACAGAACATGTGTTTGCGTACGACACCGCCGTCGTGCCCGATCTTCTCAGGAACGCGCTCTGCGCCTTCCGCTTCCCCAAGCAAGTTGTCCTATAAGTACTGATACGTCCATTTTGCATCATGCTTTTATATCAATATTTATTTCATTATGGGCTGTTATTACACATTATATCACAATACTTATGGCTATTCTCTCTTATTTTACAAGGTTTATCATGAAGAGGGGAATGCCGGCAGTTGGAATTCTGGCTGGAAAAGGAGCAAACATTGGAAACCTATTCTTCACTGCTCCAAAAGTCCTGAAACTCCACGAAAAATCTTTTTGGAATTTATAAGAATTATTGAGCGAAAGAAATACACCAGGGGTCCCACACCCTATCTAGGAGAGAGGAGGGCGCCCCCCCCCCTATAGGGCGCGCCCCCTATCTCCTGGGCCCCCTGGTGGGCCTCCGATGTCCATCTTCTGCTATATCATAGATTTTACCCTGGAAAAAATCATGGGCAAGCTTATGGGAAGAAACTCCGTCGCCACGAGGCGGAACCTTGGCGGAATCAATCTAGGGCTCCGGCGGAGCTATTCTGCCGGGGACACTTCCCTCCGGGAGGGGGAAATCATCACCAACAATCCTCTCATCTGGAGGGGGTCAATATCCATCAACATCTTCACCAGCACCATCTCCTCTCAAAACCCTAGTTCATCTGTTGTATCCAATCTTATATCAAAACCACAAATTGGTACCTGTGGGTTGCTAGTAGTGTTGATTACTCCTTGTAGTTGATGCTAGTTGGTTTACTTGGTGGAAGATCATATGTTCAGATCCTTTATGCATATTATTACTCCTCTAATTATGAACATGAATATGCTTTGTGAGTAGTTACGTTTGTTCCTGAGGACATGGGTGAAGTCTTGCTATTAGTAGTCATGTGAATTTGGTATTCGTTCGATATTTTGATGAGATGTATGTTGTCTTTTCCTCTAGTGGTGTTATGTGAACATCGACTACATGACACTTCACCATTATTTGGGCCTAGAGGAATGCATGGGGAAGTAATAAGTAGATGATGGGTTGCTAGAGTGACAGAAGCTTAAACCCTAGTTTATGCGTTGCTTCGTTAGGGGCTGATTTGGATCCATATGTTTAATGTTGTGGTTAGGTTTACCTTAATACTTCTTTTATAGTTGCGGATGCTTTCAATAGGGGTTAATAATAAGTGGGATGCTTGTCCAAGTTAGGGCATTACCCAAGTACCGGTCTACCCACATATCAAATTATCAAAGTACCGAACGCGAATCATATGAACGTGATGAAAACTAGCTTGACGATAATTCCCATGTGTCCTCAGGAGCTCTTTTCTCATTATTAGAAATTGTCCACGCTTATCCTTTGCTACATAAAGGATTGGGCCACCTTTCTGCACTTTGTTTACTTTATTTACTTGTTACTCGTTACCATTTATCTTATCACAAAACTATCTATCACCTACAATTTCAGTGCTTGCAGAGGAACTTACCGAAAACTTCTTATCATTTCCTTCTGCTCCTCGTTGGGTTCGACACTCTTACTTATCGAAAGGACTACGATTGATCCCCTACACTTGTGTGTCATCAAGACTCTTTTCTGGCGTCGTTGCCGGGGAGTGTAGCGCTTTTGGTGAGTGGAACTTGGTAGGAAACATTTATATAGTGTGCTGAAATTTTCTGTTACTTGTCACTATGGAAACTAATCCTTTGAGGGGCTTGTTTGGGGTATCTTCGCCCCAACCAGAAGAGCAAAGAGTTGCTCCTCAACCTACTGAACTTTATGAAAATATTTACTTTGAGATTCCTTCGGGTATGATAGAGAAACTGCTAGCTAATCCATTTGCAGGAGATGGAACATTGCATCCCAATTTACACCTTATCTTTGTGGATGAAGTTTGTGCATTATTTAAGCTTGCAGGTATTCCCGATGATGTGGTCAAAAGGTAGGTCTTCCCTTTATCTTTGAAGGGATATGCATTGACATGGTATAGGCTATGTGATGATACGATTTCTTCGAATTATAAGCGATTGAAGTTGGAATTTAACCAGAAGTTCTATCCTATGCATCTTGTTCATCGTGATCGTAATTACATATATAATTTCTAGCCTCGCGAAGGAGAAAGCATCGCTCAAGCTTGGGGGAGGCTTAAGTCAATGCTATATTCATACCCCAATCATGATCTCTCTCGGGAAATGATTATTCAGAACTCTTATGCTCGGCTTTCTCTTGATAATCGCAACCTGCTCGATACTTCCTGTGCTGGTTCTTATATGCTGAAGACTATTGATTTCAAATGGGACTTATTGGAAAGAATTAAACACAACTCTGAAGATTGGGGTTCCGACAATGGTAAGGAGTCAGGTATGACACCTAAGTTCGATTGTGTTAAATCTTTTATGGATACCTATGCTTTTCGTGGATTTAGCGCTAAGTATGGACTTGACTCTGAGATAGTAGCTTCTTTCTGTGAATCTTTTGCTACTCACGTTGATCTCCCTAAAGAGAAGTGGTTTAAATATAATCCTCCTATTGAAGTGAAAGTAGTTGCACCTATTACAGTCGAAGAAAGGACTATTACCTATAGTGATCCTATTGTTCCTACTACTTTTGTTGAGAAACCCCCTTTTCCTGTTAGGATAAAAGATCATGCTAAAGGTTCGACTGTTGTTCGTAAGAGTAATACTAGGACTTATACACCTCTTGAGCAAATCAATGTTGAACCTAGTATTGCTATGGTTAAAGATCTTTTGGATGACGATTTAGATGGGCATGTTATTTATTTCTGTGGTGAGACTGCTAATATTGCTAGAGCAGATACTAAGACGCGTAGACCTGTCGTAGGCATGCATGTTATTTCTGTTGAAATAGGAGATCATTGCTATCATGGCTTATGTGATATGGGTGCTAGTGCCAATGTAATACCTTATACCTTATATCAAGAAATTATGCATGACATTGCACCTATTGAATTAGAAGACATTGATGTTACCATTAAGCTTGCTAATAGGGATACCATTAAACCTGTTGGGATTGTTAGAGATATTGAAGTTTTGTGTGGGAAAGTTAAATACCCTGCTGATTTTCTTGTTCACGGTTCCCCACAAGATGATTTTTGTCCCATTATTTTCGGTAGACCCTTCTTGAATACAACTAGTGCTACGATTAATTGTGAAAAGAATACTGTCACTGTTGGCATAGATGGTATGTCTCATGAGTTTAATTTTGCTAAGTTTAGTAGACAACATCATGATAGGGAACCACCTAGTAAGGATGAGATTATTGGTCTTTCTTCCATTGCTGTTCCTCCAGCTGATCCGTTAGAACAATATTTGCTAGACCATGAAAACGATATGTTTATGAAGGAAAGAAAGGAAATAGATGAAGTGGTCTTTAAACAGGAACCTATGCTGAAACATAACCTTCCCATTGAAATTCTTGGGGATCCCCCTCCACCCAAGGGTGATCCCGTGTTTGAACTCAAACCATTACCTGATAATCTTAAGTATGCTTATCTTGATGAAAAGGAAATATATCATGTTATTATTAGTGCTAACCTTTCAGAGAAAGAAGAAGAAAGATTATTGAAAACTCTGAAGAAGCACCGAGCAGCTATTGGATATACTCTGGATGATCTTAAGGGCATTAGTCCCACATTATGCCAACACAAAATTACAGTGGAAAAAGATGCCAAACCAGTTAGATATCCTCAAGGACGATTAAATCCCAAGATGAAGGAAGTGGTAAGAAAGGAGATACTAAAGCTCCTTCAGCCAGGTATTATTTATCCCATTGCTGATAGTGAATGGGTAAGCCCTGTCCATTGTGTTCCTAAAAAGGGAGGTATTACCATTGTTCCTAATGATAAAGATGAATTGATCCCGCAAAGAATTATTACAGGTTATAGGATGGTAATTCATTTTTGTAAGTTAAATAAAGCTACTAAGAAAGCTCATTACCCTTTACCTTTTATTGATCAAATGCTAGAAAGACTATCCAAACATACACATTTCTGCTTCCTAGATGGTTATTCTGGCTTCTCTCAGATACCTGTGTCAGCAAAGGATCAATCTAAAACTACTTTTACTTGCCCTTTTGGTGTTGGGGAACGTAGCAGAAATTCAAAATTTTCCTACGTGTCACCAAGATCTATCTATGGAGAAACCAGCAACGAGGGGAAGGAGAGTGCATCTACATACCCTTGTAGATCGCTAAGCGGAAGCGTTCAAGAGAACGGGGTTGAAGGAGTCGTACTCGTCGTGATCCAAATCACCAGAGATCCTAGTGCCGAACGGACGGCACCTCCGCGTTCAACACACGTACAGCCCGGTGACGTCTCCCATGCCTTGATCCAGCAAGGAGAGAGGGAGAGGTTGAGGAAGACTCCGTCCAGCAGCAGCACGACGACGTGGTGGTGATGGAGGAGCGTGGCAATCCTGCAGGGCTTCGCCAAGCACCGCGAGAGAGGAGGAGCACTTGGGAGAGGGGGAGGGCTGCGCCAGGGGCAAGTCTGAAGCTCCCATGCACCTCCCCACTATATATAGGGGTGGAGGGGGCTGGTTTCTTTCCCTCCAAGTCCATTGGGGCGTTGGCAAAGGTGGGAGGAAAGAAATCACATCATTTCCTTCCCCACCGATTGTTATCCCCCCCTTTTAGGGATCTTGATCTTATCCCTTCGGGATATGATCTTATTCCTTCTAAGGGGGGATCTTGGTGCGCCTTAACCAGGGGTGTGGGGCCTTGTCCCCACTACCCACGTTCATGTGGGTTCCCCCATGCAGGTGGGCCCCACTCCGGAACCTTCTAGAACCTTCCCGGTACAATACCAAAAAATCCCGAACATTTTCCGGTGGCCAAAATAGGACTTCCCATATATAAATCTTTACCTCCGGACCATTCCGGAACTCCTCGTGACGTCAGGGATCTCATCCGGGACTCCGAACAACATTCGGTAACCACATACAAACTTCCTTTATAACCCTAGCGTCATCGAACCTTAAGTGTGTAGACCCTACGGGTTCGGGAACCATGCAGACATGACCGAGACAACTCTCCGGCCAATAACCAACAACGGGATCTGGATACCCATGTTGGCTCCCACATGTTCCACGATGATCTCATCGGATGAACCATGATGTCGAGGATTCAATCAATCCCATATTCAATTCCCTTTGTCTAGCGGTATTGCACTTGCCCGAGATTCGATCGTCGGTATCCCGATACCTTGTTCAATCTCGTTACCGGCAAGTCTCTTTACTCGTTCCGTAACACATCATCCCGTGATCAACCCCTTGGTCACATTGTGCACATTATGATGATGTCCTACCGAGTGGGCCCAGAGATACCTCTCCGTTTACACGGAGTGACAAATCCCAGTCTCGATTCGTGCCAACCCAACAGACACTTTTGGAGATACCTGTAGTGCACCTTTATAGCCACCCAGTTACGTTGTGACGTTTGATACACCCAAAGCATTCCTATGGTATCCGGGAGTTGCACAATCTCATGGTCTAAGGAAATGATACTTGACATTAGAAAAGCTTTAGCATACGAACTACGATCTTTGTGCTAGGCTTAGGATTGGGTCTTGTCCATCACATCATTCTTCTAATGATGTGATCCCGTTATCAATGACATCCAATGTCCATGGTCAGGAAACCGTAACCATCTATTGATCAACGAGCTAGTCAACTAGAGGCTTACTAGGGACATGGTGTTGTCTATGTATCCACACATGTATTTGAGTTTCCTATCAATACAATTATAGCATGGATAATAAACGATTATCATCAACAAGGAAATATAATAATAACTAATTTATTATTGCCTCTAGGGCATATTTCCAACATTTGGTACTTTTGCTTATAGACGTATGCCTTTTGGTTTATGTAATGCACCTGCTACCTTTCAAAGATGCATGATGGCTATATTCTCTGATTTTTGTGAAAAGATTTGTGAGGTATTCATGGATGACTTCTCCGTTTATGGATCCTCTTTTGATGATTATTTGAGCAACCTTGATCGAGTTTTGCAGAGATGCGAAGACACTAGTCTCGTCCTCAACTGGGAAAAGTGTCACTTTATGGTTAATGAAGGCATTGTCTTGGGGCACAAGATCTCCGAGAGAGGTATTGAAGTTGATAAAGCCAAGGTTGATGCTATTGAAAAGATGCCATGTCCCAAGGACATAAAAGGTATAAGAAGTTTCCTTGGTCATGCCGGTTTTTATAGGAGGTTCATTAAGGACTTCTCTAATATCTCTAGGCATCTGACTAATTTATTGCAAAAAGATATTCCTCTTGTCTTTGATGATGATTGTGTAGAAGTATTTGAAATACTTAAGAAAGCTTTGATCACTGTACCCATCGTTCAGCCACCTGATTGGAATTTACCTTTTGAAATTATGTGCGATTCTAGTGATTATGTTGTAGGTGCTGTTCTAGGGCAAAGAGTCGATAAAAAATTGAATGTTATCCAGTATGCTAGTAAGACTCTTGATACTGCCCAGAGAAATTATGCTACTACTGAAAAAGAGTTCTTAGAAGCTGTGTTTGCATGTGATATGTTTAGACCTTATATTGTTGATTCCAAAGTTACTATTCACACTGATCATGCTGCTATTAAATATCTTATGGAAAAGAAAGATGCTAAGCCTAGACTCATTAGATGGGTTCTCTTGCTCCAAGAATTTGACTTGCATATTATTGATAGAAAGGGAGCTGAGAACCCCGTTGCAGACAACTTGTCTAGGTTAGAGAATGTTCTTGATGACCCACTGCCTATTGATGATAGCTTTCCTGATGAACAATTAGCAGTCATTAATGCTTCTCGTACTGCTCCTTGGTATGCTGATTATGCTAATTACATTGTTGCTAAATTTATACCGCCAAGTTTCACATACCAGCAAAAGAAAAAGTTGTTTTATGATTTAAGACATTACTTCTGGGATGATCCACACCTTTATAAAGAAGGAGTAGATGGTGTTATTAGACGTTGTGTGCCTGAGCATGAACAGGAACAGATTCTACATAAGTGTCACTCCGAATCCTATGGAGGACACCATGCTGGAGATAGAACTGCACACAAGGTACTACAATCTGGTTTTTATTGGCCTACTCTCTTCAAAGATGCTCGTAAGTTTGTCTTATCTTGTGATGAAAGTCAAAGAGTAGGTAACATTAGTAGACGTCAAGAAATGCCTATGAATTATTCTCTTGTTATTGAACCGTTTGATGTTTGGGGCTTTGATTATATGGGACCTTTTCCTGCCTCTAATGGTTATACACATATTCTAGTTGCTGTTGATTACGTTACTAAGTGGGTAGAAGCTATTCCAACTAGTAGTGCTGATCATAACACTTCTATTAAAATGCTTAAAGAAGTTATTTTTCTGAGGTTTGGAGTCCCTAGATATCTTATGACTGATGGTGGTTCACATTTTATTCATGGTGCTTTCCGTAAGATGCTTGCTAAGTATGATGTCAATCATAGAATCGCATGTCCTTATCATCCGCGGTCTAGTGGTCAAGTAGAGTTGAGGAATAGAGAGCTCAAATTAATTTTGCAAAAGACTGTGAATAGATCTAGAAAGAATTGGTCCAAAAAAATTGATGATGCATTATGGGCCTATAGAACTACATATAAAAATCCTATGGGTATGTCTCCTTATAAGATGGTTTATGGAAAAGCATGTCATTTACCTCTTGAACTTGAACATAAGGCATGTTGGGCTATCAAAGAGCTCAATTATGACTTCAAACTTGCCGGTGAGAAGAGGTTGTTTGATATTAGCTCACTTGATGAATGGACAACCCAAGCATATGAGAATGCCAAGCTATTCAAAGAAAAAGTCAAACGCTGGCATGACAAAAGGATACAAAAGTGTGAGTTTAACGTAGGAGATTATGTATTATTATTCAGCTCTCGTTTAAGATTTTTTGCAGGAAAACTTCTCTCAAAATGGGAAGGTCCCTACGTTATCGAGGAGGTCTATCGTTCTGGTGCTATAAAAATCAACAACTTCGAAGGCACGAGTCCGTGGGTGGTAAACGGTCAAAGAATTAAGAGATAATTCCTTATTTGGCCCTTTCTTAAATTTCGCTTCCCTTTTTGACCCAAAAAACTTGTTTCTTCCCTTTTTGACACTTAAACTTTATTTTGTTTCCTATGTGACACTTCCGTCATTTTTGGCTAGTGACGGTGTTAAATCTGACCTAAAAAGACCATTTTACCCCTAGTGTAGTATGTGACCAGATTATTTACATGCAAACACAGAGGTAATGTATTTTGGCATTGTTGAATAAACAAACAAAAAATAGTACTATGTATATAATCATAAAAAGAATTATTGTCTTCGCAAAAAAAGAATTTTTGCAGAGGAAGAATGATAATAATTTTATTATTACTAAAACAATGACGACAGGTTCTTTTTTTGCGGGATAAAAAGAACAATGACGACATATCCAGTCGATCAAAAGCTAGCTTCTACCTGTGGCCAGGGCCGGTCCTAACAGGGCAGGGGCTTAGTACAAAGAGGGCCCTTTGTGTATGTAACAAGTATAGGAGAATAGATTTTTCTTATGACATGTGTTGGTCGGTCCTCGCTTGTTGAACACTACGTTAGTGGATATTGCAACTAAGCAACACATACCCACCTGGTCGAGTCAAGAGCCACGTTTGATGATTTCTAGCACTTTGCGCGTGTCGTTGTTTGTCAAGGGTTGGGTGTTGGCCCGCTAGCCGTAGTCTGCATGGCACTGACATGGGTGTTTGTATAATTTGCAGGCTGCCTAATTCAAATTGTTAATCACCATGTCGTGTGTACTTAGGAAGTTTGTACAGTTTGCAGTATCATGTTTTTTGATTTAAAAAAGAAAGGAAAAAACCCACAGCAGCACTAGTAACCCTAAACAGCCATCTGCGAGAGTTCAGCAAAAGCCAGCACCAAGTACTTGTACACGACAAGCATGCACACAGACTCAGCAAGCACGCACGCATGCAAGCGGCAGCAAGCACGCAGCACGGCACCAGCAAGGCAGCAAGCACGTGCTACTCGCAATCTGCTGCGCTATCGAATAGAGTGTGCTGGAGCTAGTATTGATGTTCAAAAAAAAGTGTGCTGGAGCTGCAACAAGTATGGTTGGGCGGCGGTGGATACGAATATTTGAACGTCGGCTCTCCAACGTGCAACACTTTCATCCATTCTGTTTACATCCTTTTTTTCCTGCTACATATATCAGGGGCAAAAATGTCATGCTACATGCTATTCAACATCACCCGATGAAAAAATGCATGAAAGTGTCACATAGGGAACAAAATGAAGTTTAAGTGTCAAGAATGGAAGACAAAAAAATTGGGGGCCAAAATGGGAAGCGAAATTTAAGAAAGGGCCAAATAAGGAATTCTCTCAAGAATTAAACGTTACATTTCAGGTAATCCTATCAATGTTGAAACTAATATTATTGAAACCGTAACCCCTGAGGAATACATAAGGGACACTTTCCAGAACATTCCAGACTCCGAAAAGGTATAGGTATGTGGTACGGTAAGTAAACCGACTCCAAAACAACTCCAATGGCAATTTTTATCAGTTTTGGATTATTTAAGAATTTTAGGAAGAAAGAAGTAGTCCGAAAGGGACACGAGGCCCCCACGAGAGTGGAGCCCCCCCCCCTACTAGGCGCGCCCCCCTGTCTTGTGGGCACCTCGTGTGCCTCCCGGACTCCGTTTTCTTTCACGTTACGTATTTTGGTCGGTAAAAATTCATTATATATACTCCCGAAGGTTTTGACCACCGTATCAGGCAAATATCCTCTGTTTTCGTTTCGAGCTGTTCCTGTTGTAGAATAAAGCAAGATGTCTTCTCATTATTAGAAATTGTCCGGGCTTATTCTTTGCTACATAAAGGATTGGGCCACCTTGCTGCACTTTGTTTACTTTATTTACTTGTTACTCTTTACCATTTATCTTATCACAAAACTATCTATCACCTACAATTTCAGTGCTTGCAGAGAAAACCTTGCCGAAAACCGCTTAGCATTTCCTTCTGCTCCTCGTTGGGTTTGACACTCTTACTTATCGAAAGGACTACGATTGATCCCCTACACTTGTGGGTCATCAAGTACCCCTGCCCCTCCTCTCTCAATCCTCTTCGAAAGCCCTCGCTAAAACCCACCGCAGCGTCCACAATTGTCAAACCGATCTCACTTCAGTCGCCGCCGTTCACCGCCGTTTCCATCATTGGTGAGCCTCCTCGAGATCCCTCCCTCTGTTCTTGGGTTTCCCTCACCGTTGGGCAACTCCTTGACATCGTTTCGTCATCCAGGGAACACCGGAACCTCATCCTCAACCTCGTCCGCCGTCGCCGGAGCTCCCGGTTCACAGGAGCTTCTCGAGTCACCCCGCTCACCCTAGACATCCCTGACCTCCACCTTCAACAAAAATCGGACCCCCTCAGAGTTCCCCATCCACTAGACATTGCCGTCTCCGCCGCCGGTCACCGGAGCCACCACCCCGCTGGCGCCCTGCTTCTCTGGCAGTGCCCTTTCTTCTCTATAAGCGAGCGCTCCTCCTCTACATTTTTTTCTTTAGATCGAATCGTTGTGTTAGATTAGATCGGTTTAGTAAGTCATTTTTATCATTAGATCAGTTTTTTTGTTTATGGTTTTGTTTTGGTTTAGGTTTAAACCAGTTCATCGGTCTTCAGTTAAAAACGTACGAGCATGTTTTCTGCTAGTCTTTGGACTAGCGTAGTATAACTATAGATCACCCATCTCTTTGCCCAGTAGCAATAGGCCACGTTGTTTTCTTTTCTTATTTTCATTTCTGTTTAAAAAAAGAGAAAAGTTTCAATCATAGATATTCTATATCTTTTATGTTTTTAATCCAAATTGAGTGACTCTTTTCGCATTAGTTTTATAATGTTTTAAAGTTTCTTTTGTGCAATTGTATTTAAAGTTTGAGTAGCTTAAATTTGAATTTGATGGAATATGTTCAAATTAGTATTTATGCCATAACTTGAGTTTAAAAATAGGTTTTTCATTAATTCTTTATGCTACTGTTTTGTTTTGACCTTGCCTATCAGTAGGATTAGTTTGGGTAATTTTTTAGAATTTATCAAAATTAGTTTACCTCGAAAATAGTGATGATTTGCTTTTTGTTACTTTGTTGTTGTTTTCTTTTATTTTAAATTGTTTTAAAATTATTTTCTTTTGCTGTTTTTGTTTTGTTCAGATTAGTTTCTGTAGTGCTAGAAGTTGAACTTTTATTAACAGAAAAATAATTTTTTTTATTTTATTTTCTTACTAGTTTTGTTTTAGGCATAAGTAGAGTTTTAGTAATAGTTTTTTATTTGTTTCTTTTTGCAAATCAAATTTTATGGAAAATACTTTTTGTTAAATTCTTTGATTTTTTATTTTCTATTTATTTATTAGTTTAGTATTTCCTTTGTTGTTAAGTTTCTACATAGGGCAAAACCATGTTAGGTGTTTGTAGTAAAGTCGTAGACTTTCCTTAGTATTTTTATTTGTGGTTTTACTTGAAGTTTCTTTGGAGTTCATTTGAGTTTATTATTGCGTTTTCTTGGTTGACTTAGTTGTTAATTTCTGATTGTTAGAATTGCTTGCTTATGAGAATGCTATGTCTGTTTAATATAGATTTTCTTCGAAGAGTGACCAATAGTAACAAGTTATTTTCGAGAGTGTTATTATGTTCATCAACATACCAGGCAAGTTCACTTTAACAATGCTTTCATACCTATGTTTTTATTGCATTTAGTGGCATCTTTGCAACAATCCCTCCAGTAGTGATATTGATTTCTTGTAGCTGAGTAGTATGCATGAGGTAGGAACCCATCTCCCTGCTATCAAGCCCGGGACATTATATAGTTTTAATGCTACGCTAATGTAGACAGGGTTTGGTATGAGTGCTTGGGAGTAGTGTGAGAATGGAGGACTCCACGCTAATGACAACAACTTCATGATGGCACCGGCAAGGACTGCATCTTCAGGACCTCAAGATTTCGAGACTCAGGACAAGAATTCAGTACACACTACTGGGTGAAGGAAGGTTTACGGGCACCCTGGAGAAACCAGTGGATGGCCGGATGCATGGAGAAGCACCATGACATCTTGCGGAAAGCTTCACCCGGACTCAAAGAGACAGAAGAATACTTCATGCCCGGAAGCTTACCTATGCAACCGCAAGTCACTGTGGGCTCTGGCTTGGTTGACCTTAGTTGTGACTCTGGTTGGGACGGTGGTAGCAGATGTAGAACTAAGGTAGGATTGGATCAGCACCGGACAGTGGTCAGGGGAACTCTTCAGAAGACTATGTTTCGGTCATCTTGTTCTCAAGCACCCTAAAGTACGAGAACGTGAAAAGGAGGGATTGAATCTTGCGGGTAAAGTGTGCAAACCTCTAAGGAGGGTTAAAACCTAATCAATTAGCCATGTCCTCAGTTACGGACAATTTGATCATCTGGACTTGGATCTATCTCGGAACTCTCAACACCGGACTGATAACTTAATTGTGGGGAACTTATGAAGATTTGGGCTATGAGACATCGGTTGGCGGAACCATGTCATGATAGGAAACTCCGTAGTATAGACTCCTGATATTTCTTTGATGTAGGGAAAATAAAACTAGCTTTTATGAAAAACAAAACTCATACACAGAGCCACAAAGCCATATTGCATATAGTATAGTTTTATCATTTGTTTTCTCATATTGTGACCTTGCCGGTACATTCAATGTACTGACCTACATGGCTGCAATGTATCATGTTGCAGATACTTTCTTCCAACGAGTAAGAGTATGGTACAGGGTTACGGTCTACACTCAACTTGCCGATGGCGTAGAAGGGACTCCACACCCGATTGATTGTTTCCGCTGTGAGATATGAGGTATATATCAGTTTTACGTTATTTATACATGTGATTGCACTTTGATATGTACATTGATGTACTATGTGTGCCAGCATACTGATCCAGGGATGGCACAGATACACATAGGCTTGACCGTTTGAGGTTGGGTCGCTACTGATATGGTATCAGAGCACAAGTTAACTGTAGGACATGACGCTAGAAATCGGAAATCCCCTAGGACAGGATATCTCTAAAACTTTGTTTTCAAAAAGACCCTTATTTTTCACCTTCCCTGATTTTATCAAACAGTCCCTCTTACCTCAAATAGTTAGAATATACCCCTTTTCCCTTTTGACCACACGAAGAATAAACTGAAGCCGCTCCAAGAAGGACAATATATCGGATAACTATAGCCTCTTCAGAGTAAAGAGGATTTCACCATGCATTAGAAGAGTTGAAGCTACAACAGTTGAAGACTCTGAAGACTTGAAGAATCTGAAGAATTATTTGACCTTTTGAAGACCAAACCCCTGTTATACACTTATGTTAGATGCGACAATTTGTGAGCTGTCATTTGTTTGATGTTTTCCGACAGCCACAAGTAAAACTCATTTCTTCAAAACTACTGTTTGTATTGTGTGTATCCCTCCCCACCTCTCTCATTTCTCATCGCAAAACTTTTGGACCCCATAGATGATGAATGAAGTTGGACTGGTATTCTCTGGACCGATGACTCAGCCGGAGGCAGAGCTATGGATTCAGAACATGGAGAATCACTTGTGGAGCAATTTGGTTTCAAGGAAGAATGAAGTATCGTACGCTCTTCAGTACTTTGAAGGAAGTGCTACAACATGGTGGCAGATGCATCAAGCCATACAGGGATGGAATGGAGCAAAGACTTGGGAAGAATTCAAGAAGACTCTGACAAGATCCCGTCTTATCCAGAAGCCATGTGACCCTAAAGTGAAGAAGCCTTGTGCATGCAAGATTTGCGAGAAATAGGACACACCCAGGAGGAACACAAGGATGGATGCCCTCATTGTGAGGAGAATCACCCAGCCGAAGAATGCCGACTGGGCAAGTTAATTGCTTCCTGTGTGAAGGAACCACGCAGTACCCGACTCAATGCCATATTTACCCCAAGGTACAAGAAGTTACCAAGCAACATAAAGAAGCCCTCAAGGAAGGTCTAGAAGAACTTGTGATGAAGGAAGATGTTGAAGACCCCGATGGAGAAGGCATAATCAGATTCTACTCCAACACTTGCTATTCATGTGGATTAGAAGGACATTACTCCCAGTATTGCATGAAGGAAAGAGAAGAATATCTCGGAGACTTACCGACAGCAGAAGTGAAGTTTCACTCTCAGGAAATAGAAGCTCTGGTCATTACGAAGAAATCAAAGAAGAGAAAACGAAGGCATCCCCAGAATAACCCAATTTCTGTAGAGAAGGGCCTAAGTAATAACACTTGTTACAGGTGCAAGGATTTAGGTCACTATGCTGATAAATGTCCAGAAAAGAAGCTACAAATCCTAGGAGACTACATAATCACAAAGAAGCCCCGAGACATGTCAGAAGTTATTTGTTTGTGTTGCAAGGAAGCAGGACATTTTTCTAGGGAATGTTCAGATCGGGAGAAAGCTAGAGCTGGGTAGTGGAGATGTTGATATTAGTAATAAGTGTAGTATGGAAAACGCTTTTATTTTCATGAGAATGCGGAGTTGAGTTATGTAATAGATTACTCAAAGATTGTAATAATTCATGACTCAATAAAGTTGATATGTCATATGCTGAAAGGCTTTAAGGAGTTGTTATGTTTTATCTTAGAAATTAATATTCTAGGTGAACATGGAAGAAAATGATTTGTGATGCATAAACTGGATGTTGGAAATTGAGTTTTAAGTTTGTTTGGATGATATGAATGTTTACCCAAGGAGATAAGTACCTTATTCTGAGTACCATTTTTGTTTTACAACTGCAGATGACGACCCTTTATGAGTCTTTCCTCAAGGGCCCAGAAATGATCATGACCCTGACAAGTGATCATGATTACCCGAAAATCCTGAAGGACATGATGAAGCATATTCACCTTGAAGGAGATGCAGTCTACAAAGGCTACACCTTCATGCAAAAGGGAATTGAACTTTGGTATGTGGAGGTACACCTCCACCATATGAAAGGAGTTTGCCCAAAGATGATGGGGCAGTACTTTTTATCTCACGGGTACCACAAGCAACTTTCTTCGACGCTGTTTGTGAGCAGCCATGGAAGCCATATGCCAGATCGGAGAAATACTTGAAGCAAGACTATGTTATACTACGGAATACCTAAGAGAAGTGCATGCAGAGATGATGGAGATGAAGCTCAAGGCCACTATGATGAAATAGAAGATTGAAGAATCCTCAAGGAGGAAAATTGAATAAAGTTGGAAGTAACGCTTGATCATACCAAAGCATGTGGATGGCAGCATTTGTAATAAAGTACTTTTTGGAATTTGGATTTACGAAAAATGGATAAGGATGTAATAAAAGATTTGATATGAAAATAATATGATTTATGGATGAAGTAGTGCATTTCATTTTAAGTGTGATAGTACTTCGTAAAGCCACAGGATCAATGAAGAAAGAAATGTGTTATTCATGACAGTCCATAGAAGGGAGCTGAGTTTTGTATGATGGTCACCACCAGGGTATGAAGGAATGAGAAACTATTGGATTTAAAAGAGGTGTACTATGGAAATATGGAACAATAATCCTTGAAAGGGTGAGGTAAATATGTGCATGTGTTGAATTGGTCCCACAACCCATAGGCCCAGGAATTTATAAGGAATCAAGGACTCCATGGAAGCAGAAATTCCATGAGCAGACGTTTCATAGGAGGTTATGCCAAAACCCGAGAGTGGTGAAGAAACGATAGATGTCTTGCTCAGCTTGCAGAACCAATGGATTTACCCGAACCCTGTTCGAGGACAAAAGAAATTCTGCAATGCTTGTCAGGATGCCCAAGTGATAGAATACGTGATTCACCGTCAGTGTATGAAGTAATGGTTCAAGTATGGGATGGATTGGCCCCCATACCGGAGACCTCTATCATGAACTATCATACGTTGATGGAAAATATGAGAGACTTGAAAACCTTAGAAGAGTGTCGACACGATAAGCCAAACAACCTTAGAATGGTAGGACTATTGATCCATGTAACGACAACCATTTCTAAACATAGGTCATACGGTGAGACTCAACCCAAACCATTTTCCTACAGGAGAAACCTGTAATGGTTGACCACCATGAGATCTCGATAGTTGTTTAGTATTGGCAACAAACCTATCTGCTAAGAAGACCCAGTCTCGGAAGAACCTCACCAGGATGAAAGGAGACGAGTTTGTGGAAGAGATTATGCCCTTATCGAAAGAGCCCTAGTGTAGGAGTTATCCCGAAGATCTGATAAGACCAACACCGTCAACCCAAAGTGATGGAATACATGAGTTTGGTTGGAACCATAACCTTGCTTTTAAGTGTGGTAGCACCCCAGACCTCTCTGATCGACCAAACCCTAACCTTTTCTTGCTAGCCTCTTTGAATCTCGAGGACGAGATTCATTTTAAGTGTGGTAGGTTTTTAAAATCCCAAAATTCTAAATTTTGGAATGTTCTATTAAATAAATTATTATGATTGTTAGTTTGATTGATTGACTGAAAGTGAGTGAAATTTGAAACTTTTGGAAGTTGAATGAGAGGGAATGAAATGACTTTCCCAAACTTTCAACCTTGCATTTTATCTCAATGAATTCAAATTCATTTCAACACAAAAACCCAACAATGAAGATGACATGACTTCTTTCATTTGAAATCAAAAGGGTTTTTGAAAAGATTTGAATTCTATTTGGAAATATTTCAAATTCTGAAACTTTATGCAGCTCAATGATTTTCATGAGAGGAGATAAATGACTTATTCAATTATATGAAATATGAGTTGGCAGGTAAAAAGAATCAAATTGAAAGTCATTTGGAATTATTTTGAAACCCATTTTTCAATTTGGAGTTATTTGGTTTTTATTCAAATTATTTTTCCAAAAATAAATTATATGGAAAATAGGGTAAAATGATTCCCTACAATGGAAAATTAGGAGAAACGAAATTTGAAATAACTTTGGTATTTAAAAAATGATTTTTATTGGGTTTTATAGCAACAGTAGCACTGTTTGCTTTATTTGAATTTTTGTAGATTTTACTGGAACTTGGAAAATAGTTCATGTTTTAGGAAATCTTTTTCTAAATATTTTGATATTTAATATGCCTATATTTTTTTGATTATTCTGTTTTTTTTCTCCCCGCTATTTTTTAAAAGCCTGCCAAGCCATGTGCGCCTGCCGGCCCGGCCCATGTCAGCGCTAGGGCTTTGCACGCACGCACGCTCACTCCCAGGAGCCACCGCCACCCCCCTCGCTCGCCGAGATCTCTCTCTCTCTCATGACCTCTCTCTCTCTCTCTCTCTCTCTTATGGCATACATGACCCACCAATCTTCTTCTTCCACACATCTATAGAACATATGTTCGCGTACGACGCCACCGTCGCGCCCGATCTTCTCAGGATCGCGCTCTGCGCCTTCCCCTTCCCCCAGCAAGTTATCCTATAAGTACGTCTGCCCCTCCTCTCTCAATCCCCTTCGAAAGCCCAAGCTAAAACCCACCACAGCGTCCACAATCGTCAAACCGATCTCGCTTCAGTTGCCGCCGTTCAGCGCCGTTTCCATCATCGGTGAGCCTCCTCGAGATCCCTCCCTCTGTTCTTGGGTTCCCCTCACCGTTGCGCATCTCCTTGACATTGTTTCGTCGTACAGGGAACACCGGAACCTCGTCCTCAACCTCGTCCGCCGTCGCCAGAGCTCCCGGTTCACAGGAGCTTCTCGAGACTCCCTGCTCGCCTTGGACATCCCCGACCTCCGCCTTCAACAAAAATCAGACCCCCTCAGAGTTCCCCATCCACTAGACATCGCCATCTCTGCCGCCGGTCACAGGAGCCACCACCCCGCCGGCACCCTGCTTCTCTGCCACCGCCCTTTCTTCTCTGTAAGCGAACGCTCCTCCTCTTTTCTTTAGATCGAATCGTTGTGTTAGATTAGATCGGTTTAGTAAGTTGTTTTTTTTTCATTAGATCGGTTATTTTGTTTATGGTTTTGTTTCGGTTTAGGTTTAAACCGGTTCGTCGGTCTTCTGTTAAAAATGTACGCGCATGTTATCTGCTAGTCTTTGGCCTAGCGTAGTATAACAACAGATCGCCCATAGCTTAGCCCAGTAGCAGTAGGCCACGTTGTTTTTTTTTCTTATTTTCGTTTCTGTTTAAAAAACAGAAAAGTTTCAATCTTAGATATTCTATATCTTTTAGGTTTTTAATCCAAATTGAGTGATTCTTTTTGCATTAGTTTTATAATTTCTTGAAGTTTATGTTTGTGCAATTGTATTTCAAGTTTTAGTAGCTTAAATTTGAATTTGACGGAATATGTTCAAATTAGTATTTTCGCCATAACTTGAGTTTAAAAATAGGTTTTTAATTAACTCTTTTTGCTACTGTTTTGTTTTGACCTTGCCTATCAGTAGGATTAGTTTGGGTACTTTTTTAGAATTTATTAAAATTAGTTTACCTCGAAAACAGTGATGTTTTGCTTTTTATTACTTTGTTGTTGTTTTATCTTTTCTTTTAAATTGTTTTAAAATTGTTTTCTTTTGTTGTTTTTGTTTTGTTCAGATTAGTTTCTGTAGAGCCAGAAGATGAACTTTTATTTATAGAATTTATTTTATTTTATTTTCTAACTAGTTTTGTTTTAGGCATAAGTAGAGTTTTAATAATAGTTTTTTTTGGCAAATCAAATTTTATGGAAAATATTTTCTGTTAACTTCGTTGACTTTTTTCTTTTGTATTTATTTATTAGTTTAGTATTTTCTTTGTTGTTAAGTTTCTACATAGGGCAAAACTATGTTAGGTGTTTGTAGTAAAGTCGTAGACTTTCCTTAGTAGTTTTCTTTGTGGTTTTACTTGAAGTTTCTTTGGAGTTCATTTGAGTTTAATATTGCGTTTTCTTGGTTGACTTAGTTGTTATTTTTGATTACTAGAATTGCTTGCTTATGACAATGCTATGTCTGTTTAATACAGACTTTATTTGGAGAGTGACGAATAGTAACAAGTTATTTTCGAGAGCGTTATTATCTTCATCAATATACCAGGCAAGTTCACTTTGACCATGCTTTCAGCCGCCGAGAACCTCCTGCTCGGCGCCATGGGAGCAACACGGAGCAAGAGAAGAAACGGGCGACAAGAAGTCAAAGGAGAGATGAGCGAGGGGGCTCTACCCCTCCCCCATATTTATAGCCAAGAAAGGCCAACCGCCGGCCTCCACGACCTCGCGCCATGATGGTCTTCTGCATGCCGCATCGTTCCATCAAGTCGAACAGTTGCCAAGGCAGCATGGGGAAGTGGAGACGCCCACGTCCCATCAATCGCCATGTGTCATCAAGACCGCAGGCAGTTAGGGCCCGCAGCGCTCCGCTCTTACCCTTTGGCTTCTCCTGGAAGCCAAGTCCGAGTACGTCTTGGGCCCCGGGGCTACTATCGGCATTCTGGATATGGGGGTATCCATACTTACCTGCATGTAGCCCACCGCGTGGCTCCATTAACGGCCTGGTATGGCCCAGCTTCAGCATCAAACGACTCAAGACCCTCGCGAGGGGCCAAGCCTCGCGAGGCGGACGACACCAAGACCCCCGAGGGAATCGGTCCCCTCAGGCTGGTCCCGAGGGGCAGAGAGTTCTATGCAAGGTACACCTCACGAGGCTCAGCTAACGTGAGCCATGACAACCAAGGCCAGGCAGGCGCCAGCGGGCACAGAGTGTTAGTTTCCTCTTTGGTGCAAGGGAGGCAAGCCACAGGCGCGGAGTCCCAAGGAATCAGCCAAAGGTTTCCATTCTGGTTCAACAAGACCAACACCGCCAGGACGACATGATGGAGGTCATCATCAAGGCCACTACAGCGTCATGACTAGAGGGTTTTTGCAGGCGAAGACCACTTTAGTCAGCATAGGATGTACTACTTGCCCCCTTTCAAATCTGGCCGTTGTGGGATCCCTTCCTGCCAACATTTGGAAAGAGGACCAAGGCCACTATAAATAGGACTTAGCTACCACCATAGGGGGCAGCTGGTCCAGATCGGATCCATTCTCACCCAACCACCTCACTAGCTCTCTCGAGCTGAAGAACACCTCACCTGCTGAGGCCAGCTCATCCAGTGTACTAGTTCATCCTCAGCCCTTCGAGGCAATCCACCAAAATGCTGGAGTAGGGTATTACACCGCATGGTGGCCCGAAACAGGATAAACTGTTATGTCTCTTTGTCTCTCTGAGGATGCGCTAGGCTTAAGAGGTTTGCAAGTAGGTAGGCCGAGTAGGTTGAGATATCCGCACGCACCCCAGAGTTCAAACCTTCAAGGGTTTGCGGAACCCGTAATCCGACAAGATCAGTGTGACCTTGTTCAATGTGTATACAGTATAGCATGCTCGTTTCCAGACCACACCACGCATACCTCAGTTATATTCATGCATGCATGGGTTTCAAACATCATGATCTCTTATTCAAATATTTGAATTCAACTTACATTGATTAAGAGATCACCTAGACTTTTACACCCACACAGTCATCTTCTCTTTATAATTGTACCACTAACTTGCTCTCATGCATGCATGCACACACACTACCACTCGGCATTATCCATCGCACACATGCAATCTTTTTCTTCTAGTCGGTCTCCCATGTATGCACACACGCACACCTCCCCCTCTTAATCACTTAGGGCATTCTTTATCTCTCACATGCATGCGCAACAGTCGATGTTCCTCTATGTGTGCATATATATAGCTAGGTCTTTCCCGGTTTTCCACACAAACCGATCGATCTATATATCTAGTCAGGTCTCACCCTCTTTCTTACATACACATCGATCAATCTATACCTCTCTATATATAGGATTACATAGCTAATACACCCACATTATCTATCCATCATGTCTCTCTCATCATCCATGCCTTTTGCTTCATCTCTCAGATGCATGCACAGTGGCGAAGATAGGGGGCAGCAAGGGCCCTGCCCCCTAACATCACTATATATTGAGGCTAATATGAATGTGATCAGTAGATCAATTGCTGGTAAAATGGTTTAAGTTGATGAATTGGCCCTCCCTGTAAAGTATTAGCAATGCTTGGACCCCTAGCTCATTTATTTTTCATGGCTCCGCCACTGCGCCCAACCGCGCATGTTCTCTCCCCCTCTCTTTAAATATCGATCTCGCACTTGTGCACTCCTTCATAGTCTCCCTCCACTTGGCCCCTTGCACCATCTTCCAGACCCCCATATCCCAGTGCTTGTACGCTCGTAGAGCTCTTCCCTATATCTATCTCTATAGATATCTAGCGCAGTCGACCCCTCCCCTCCCTTCTCGTATATCACCCTGGCCCCATGCACATACATGTATGTATATAGGCCTCTCCTTCGCACAAATTAAATTGACATGTATTCCCTCACCATATCTTAGTATCTCTCACACAAACGGACTACATGTGCGAGAGAGAAGAGGTGCACACACGCACTTGTTCCCAAATACAGACGCGCGGGTGCACCATCGAGCAGATTTGTACAAAAAATGAGTGTGTAGGAAGGCTTTAGATGATGTGCCACTAGTCTATATCTATACCTCTATATCTGTATCTATATATATACCCCTATATAGAGTGGGAATACATTTGAAAGATGGCCATTGGATGAAGCCGATACGATGGTGCAGAGATGGCAAATCCGAGCACTACTGGCCATAGGATATCGTCTACATTCCACCAGATCTGCCACATGTACAATCTAGAAAACTCCATGGTTGAACTTAAGCATAATGCACAAACCTCAAAACATAAGTACTTCTCCTTTGTTTTAGAATATTCATAATTGGCCAAACTTTTTTTCTAGTTGAATTTCCATTATTTGTTTTTACTTTATGCTTTACAACGCACAATTTCATGAACCATAAAATAGATTAACTTTTTTATAAAAACTAATTGATTTTGAATGAGATGAACTATAAGAATTAAACGAACGTCTACATCATGCATATATGAGTCAAAGCTTACATGCTATAGTGCTGTATTTATTCATAATTTGGTTGCCAAATCTCATGCGTGCAATGCATGTGTACCTTACTAGTACTTCCAGTATGTGCAAAACACGCAAATTAGAATTCCAATGGCACACTACACAGTGTCTCTCCCTTTTTCAGTTAATATATTATGATTAAATTGATGTGGGGGCATCCATGAAGCCACGTGGCACATGTGGAGGCGTTGTCACGACCTCCTTATGTGGATTGATCACAGTGACGTGCTACTGGTTCCAGAAGAATATACTCGTCCTCTCTCACGCACAATGGCAGTACATGCACAAAGCAAAGATGTGCATGCACGCACGCACTCATTCCCTTGCATGCACATGCGGGTACATGGTGGGACGCATTTTTGTACGAAGATCCACCCCATGTGATAATTTCACACGTGTAAAGTCGTTCACTTCATTGATGGTCAATTAATACAGTGCATGCAAATTGAGTGGACGTGAGGGAGGAAGTAGTTGAGGATGACGTTACTACTCCACTTCATGCATGCGAGTAGTTAAATCATGGGTTGCTACTTCCATTGGTCTCCTTCGTATTTTGTGCTAATTTTTTACCATAATTTTAAGTAACACAATATTTATGCATGTCATAAAAATTAATGTCATTGAAAACAATGGTCAAATGTGATTCCAATGATATAATTGTTGGTCACCTGCATTACCATTTTCTAAGTTAAATTTTTGGTCAGAAATTGGCACAAAATAAAAAGGCGGCCAATAAACCAGGACGCAGGCAGGATGATCAATTTTTGCCTGGGTTACTGTTGGTGGCCTTTGTATTTAAATATGGACGGAGTGGAGTAGTACTATCTTTATGTTAGCCTCGTAGGGCTCTCCCAGCCCCTACGCTCGCCTCCCCCTCACCCATCGGATTCCGCCATGGAGGATCCCGCCATGGATAATCCCTTAGATCCCAGGATCCCGCGGGCTGCCCTCTCGCTGCGGCCCGCAGCACTTCCGCCTTTGAGCGAAACCCACAAGTGTTTCAGAGGGGATCCATTGCTCTGGAATCACAGATCGGTGGTGCCGGAGGACATGCCAGGGCTGCGTTTTAGGTGGTTGGTAGCAAGGCCAAATCAGATCAAGGAAGTGTCGCATCGATTAAAGACAAGTTCGAAGGAGCTGTGCCTGGCGAAGCACAAGGCGGAGGTGCAAGTCAATCTCAGGGGAGAGATGCGGAGGCATGTCAGCATCTGGCAACATTTCATTGATTTCGAGCTGGGGCTAATGGCGGAGATCATCTTCACGGAGTCGACTGCGGAGGAAAGAATGCGCATGCTTGCAGAATGGCATGAGCAGCTGCTGCAACTATTCAAATGGGTGGTAGGAGAAGCCAAATCGCGGGGCCAGCTGCGGCGGTGCTGCTGGGCATGCATCATAGGTGAGGTGAGCCGACCTCCTTCCCCACCAGCGATGGAGTGACCTACTCGGTTGCTGCTGTAGTGAACTTGCGGCACCATGGCGGTTTACAACCATGACAATCACTCCATCTATATGTATTGTATTCTAGTGAAAATACTTGGTCATTTGAATAATATGGTAATTTATTTATCACTAGTTTTTGAATGCTTGGTCGTGACAATCACCCAAAGCCACAACCAGAAGTCTCCATCACATAATACTTATGGTCGATCGCACCAACAGATGGTCGGTCGGACCCACGTACCACCAAAGGGACATGCGTCGTCTTTGTCTAACATGTACGACCAGTTACATCCCTGACTTGTGCGACCGCACTTGAGCATTAGTACTTGAAATTTGTGTTCCAGGAAACTCATCGGGAGCCATTTCCAAAGTAGTACTACCATGCTATAATTAAATGCAAACCTGCTCACACCTAGTACGTATCGAACCCGGACATGTGCCCACTATGCAGGTTTTTGTACTAGTGCTAGTACTAGGTTATAAAACGGGGAACTACCTATCCAAAAATCACTCTACATTCCTCTTCATAAGTCTTTCTTGTTCATCCATCCTTGCCATGGCCGGTGTGCAGAGCTCTAGGTCGAGAACTACTTTTAACAAGGGAGCGGAGACCAAGGCCGCGGGAAAAAAACAGAGGGCTCGCCGCCTCGCAGAGACATAGAAAGATCTCTCACGGGCAGGCGAGGACTCCCAGGAGTGCCCTAGCCGTGGAGGTGAACATGCCAAGCTAGCACTGCTGGAGTTGTTATCCCTTGACGACATGCCCGATCAGCTCAATAAGCAGAAGGAGTTCATCGACGGCTTGGTGGAGCTACTGTAGGAGAGCCTCGATGATATGCCCGCTCATCTCGATAAGAAGGAGGAGTTGACCACCGGCCTGGTGATGCTGCTGAAGGAGAGCATTGCCTCGGGTAAGAAGGCAACCGGCAAAGTCCTGCAACTTCAGGAGGACAAGGCGAAGCTCTACCACAAGATCGACCTCTAAAGGAGGAGAACACTGGCTGGAAGAAGCTGCATGAGAAGAGTAGTTCCTCAGTGAAGATGCTGCATGAGAAGAGTAGTTCCTCGGTGAAGATGTTGCATGCCCTCATCATGGAATAGAAGGAGGAGTTGGTGAAGCTCCGCATCGAGCAACCGACTCCTGTCAAGGTACGTAATGCTGCCGTGGAACAGATGATGAAGGCTCGCGTCGAGAAATCCCTCGTCATGGACAGAATGAAGAAGATGGCAGAGGAGATGGGCAAGGATATGGAGGTCGTGGAGGCGATGAAGAAGTAGTTACAACTCCGTGGCCAGCAACCATTCATGAAGTAGAGAGCAGCGCCCCAGACTTGTGTCTGCGTCTTCCTTCTTTTTTGGGAGGGGGGGGGGTAATCTTCTTTCATCTTTTCTCTTGTGTTCCTTCTTTTTCTTCAGGTGTTTCCCAGCATGTGTCATGTTCTATATGAGGCATGAATAGAACAATGCTAACAATGAGCGGCGCCATGGGATCGAAGACTAGCAAATTAGATTATTTTATCACCATATCGCACTGGGATGCCGTGTTTCCCGTTCCTCCGTTGTACTAGTACTCCAGTGAGAAACTTGAGTATATAATGCACGGTTCTTTGCTCCTCCTCAGGTCATCGGCAACGTTATACGAGCAGTCAAATAACAAGGCCCCACCTTCCAGTAGTAATGAGCTGTCAAATCACAATGGCCCTCGCCTCTCGTGAAACCGACCAAGCGAGACTGCCCCGCCCTCTAGCCTTTAAATGTACTTTTGTACAGTAGTTCTAGTATCGATGGATTGCACCATGGAGCAAAACTAACAAGATGAAATTAAAGAAAAAATATAGTAGATATAGAGGACGCTCGTCACCAAATTATGCATATAGTACTACTAAAAAAGCTAGAACGTGCTTACATGGGGTGCTAAAGTCTATTAAAGAAATTCGCATGGTACATACAGAGAGTTCTCATCACCAAATTATGCATATAGTACTATTAAAAAAGCTAGAAGGTGCTTAGATGGGGTGCTAAAGTCTATTAAAGAAATTAGCATACGTATTTAAATCTTTGACAACTAAACTCCTTCATGCTTTCGGTAAACTTCTCTCGTTTAAGTTTTTTAACTTACTTATCTCATTTAAGTGTTTTGCGTATGTGCCATGCTTCACTACAAAAAAAGACACATCCGTGACATTTTGGGTCGAACAAATTTTTTTCCTGTCATGCTTACGACACTACTATGATGATAATTGTGACCTAACTCGGTATCATCATAGATGTGGTGGGCTCCTACTTCTATGACAAAAATCATGACAGAAAATGGGCTTTTCTTCCTAGGCGGGCCGAAGATGCAGCTGCATGACATTCTTTGGGATGTCCATGACGGAAAAAAATGTGGTAGAAGCGAGGGCGAGGAATATATCCGGGAGTTCCCGGCTACGGTGGGTGGTTGGGGCCGAGCGATGCACCGAGAGATTGCGTGTTTCTCTCGTACACGTACGCGCATGGGTATGAGGCATTGGGATCTAACTGAACCCGAATGAGGTGTTTGCCTACAGAACCCGAGGGATTGCACTGGCTACGCATTACTGAACCCGAGCGATCTATCGATCCATGGCTGTTAACTGAATCCGATCGAGCGATTCCTTCACTACTGTTGCTAACTGAAGCCAATCGAACATGCAACCTCTTCATGAACAATGAGCGTTGTTGGGGGTTAGATGAACAGTTCCCGCTGTGGGTTGGATGAATAGGACCCCGTGGTAGTAGAGGTTGTTGCCGCTGGATGAACAGGACCCCGAACGAGCCGGTTGGGGTGGGATGAACAGGACCCCGTGGAGGGCTAGTTGAACAGTAGCCGATGGAAGGCTAGATGAACAGTAGCCCATGGAGGGGTGGTTGAACAGTAGCCGGTGGAGGCCGGATGAATAGGAGCCAGTGGATGAACAGTAGCTGGTGGAGGCAGGTGGGAGACGTCGTGGATGAACAGTCGTAGGTGGAGGCTGGAGGAGGTTGACGGTGGATGAACAGTAGCCCGTAGAGGCTGGAGCGAGGCCGTAGACAGTGGATGAATAGTAGCCCGTGGGGTCCCATTTTGCGGTACGCCGCACCCCTCCCAATGAACAGGACCCTTGTTTCAACCGTAGGAGGTCGAAGAGAAGTCTGTTTCCTCCGTTTCGCGGTACGCCACACCCCTCCCAACCAACAGGTCCCCGTTTTGACCGTAGGAGGTCGAAGAGAAGTCCGTTTCCTCCATTTTGAAGTAGAATAGACCCCTCCCGGTGAATAGGATCCCATTTTAACCGTAGGCGGTCAAAAAGAAGGCCGTTTCCTCCATTCTGCGGTACGCTAGGCCTCGTTTCAGCTGTTCCATCCAAGCTGGTTGGCTCCCGATGAACACGACGACACAGTTTCTCCATTCCGACCCAGCCGGTTGGCTGCTGATGAACAGGACGCCGTTGCTGCTGTACACTGGCTCTCCATGTACATGAGCCCTGGCCATACGTATGCGTGAGTAGGCATTCGAGACCCCGTCCGTATGTACGTACGTGGCCGTATTTACTTTCTTGCACCCTAGCTGTACATACGTGTACACGATATTGACGGGACTGCTGACATGCTACGTCTGCGCCTCTAGTACGACATGTAGCCTTCCTTACTCGGCCACGGTTCATCGCTGCAGCCTGCAGACACATCGATCGACCGGTATGTACATACACGTTCGCGACCAGACAGACAACCCGATGTACGATTCGATCGGGTGGGTCCCAGCTATCAGGGAGGTAAGGAGCCACTTCCTTGCATGCGAATAGGTAGCTGGTGGGTCCCAGCTGTCAGGGGGAGAATCATTTTTTTGCCCATAATATGGGCGCACTTCCTTGCGTGCGAATATGTAGCTGGTGGGTCCCAGCAATCAGGGGGAAACTTTTTTTTACGAAATATGGTGTCCCGTCCAGTGGGTCCCTGCTGTCAGGTGGAGGAATAATTATATTAGGCGTAATAAGGTTGCACTTCCTTGCTGCGGCCGTGGACCCAGCTGTCAGCCTCTCCACCTATAGTACTCTTCCGATGGAAGTCGTTCCTTGACCACATTAACCACGCCACGCCGAGAGCACCAAGGCGGTGGACGACGAGAGTCCTAGGAAGGAGACGAGGCGGAGCCGGGGAAGACGCGGTAGTGGATGCCCACGCGGAGAGGAGTACTAGGGTTGACTGGTTCGACTACGGCGTGAGGCTACCATCACCACAGAATAACAGGGGTTGTGGGTGAGTAGAGGGATGGTCTGGCTAGAGGTTGGAGTAGGAAGGGGCGGTCAGGCCTGCGCGGCAGCAGAGGCGTCCACCGGAGGCAGGAGCAGGCGGTAGGACCGGCACTGGTTTGGGCGATTGGAGCAAGAAGACCAGAGGTTGAAGAAGCACTACGGCCATTGGATGGACATCGTACGGTCACTGGAACTAGAATCATTCATATTGAATAAGTTAGCAAAGCCCTCCATCTGCGTCAACTTAGTAGGCCCACGAGTTAGCCTCCCACTATGGTGGGTCCTAGCTAGTAGGGGGAGTATTCATTTTTTTGTACGTAATAAGGAGGCACTTCCTTGCGTGCGAAGATATAGTTGGTGAATCCGAGCTGTCAGCGGAGGGAACGTTTTTTTTTCGTGAAATATAGAGGCCCTTCCGGTGGGTCCCAACTTTCAGGTGGAGGAATCATTATTTTGCGCGTAATAAGGAAATATTTCCATGTGTGCGGCCGTGGACCCAGCTGTCAGCCTCTCCACGTATAGTCCACTTTTGATGGATGTCATTCATTGACCATGTCGCGCCGAGAGCACCAGTGCAGTGGACGACGGTGAGGCCTAGGAAGGGAACAACACGACGCCGGGGAAGACTCCGCAGTGGTTGCCCACGCGATGGGGAGTATGAGGGTTTACTGGTTCGGCTGCCGTCGCCGAAAAATAACAGGAGGTGTTGGTGAGTAGAGGAATGGCCTGGCCAGTGATGGAGTAGGGTGGGGCGGTGCGGCCTGTGTGGCAACACAGCCGGCCATGGGAGGCGGGAGCACATAGTCCCACCGGCACTGGTTAGGGTGCTTGGAGCAAGAAGATCAGATATTGAAGAAGAAGCACGACTATTGGATTAACATCCCACGGTCACTATTACTAGAATCATTTGTGGACTAAGTTGACAAAGCCTTTCGTACACGTCAACCAAGTAGACCCACAAGTCAGCCTCCAAATCTGTCCCAAACAACATACAGCCCAAAAATTCTAGCCAGATTCAAAATAATTTAGAAACTAAACATACCTTAATTTAAATCCAATAAAATTTAACCTGCACAAAAACAATGAAATATAAAAAATCAAAATCCGAAAGAAAAAAGTATTTTGGAACTAATTGCCAGTTTGTTATATTTTTTCATTTTACAGCCCATTTATTATTACCTATAGATCATTTCTTATTACTTATAGCCCATTTTCTGGGCAAGCCCGAATGCATCCCTCCTCGTCTTGAAAGATTTCCGGCCAAGCAGGGCGTAAAAAGCAAGTAGGCCTATGTTGGTTATTCTGCAATAAAAAAATAGCTGGGCTAGCCATTTTTAGAAAGGAAACAAAACTGGGCTGGTCATGTGGTAAACATATGAAAGAAAAGCCTGGGCCAGACGGGCCACAGCTCCCGCACAACCAAGTTGATACCCTTCTCCGTCCCAGAAAAAAATATTGCGGTAGCTGCTGGGTCCCTACTGTCATCCTCACCATGTACAGTCATCTCCTTATTCCTCTTGGTTGTTGACCATGTTGACAACACCGAAGGACGGTGCCATAGCGAGCGAACCAAGGTGAAGGACAATGGTGAGGCCTCGGACAGGAACGAACAATAGCCGGGGAAGATGTAGAGAGTTTTAGGGTGTGATGTGGCCACGATGCATGCACGGTAGCGCAACCAGCCGTGGGAGGCGGGAGTAGGCGGTCCCGCCAGTGCTTCTTTGGCTTTGGCGGCTAGAGGAAGAAGAGATTGAAGAAATAGGATAGACATTGAATGTCAATCCAATGGTCAAGGTTGGCACAATCGTTTGTTGACTAAGCCGACACCAAGTAGCATACATTTTTATATATAGGAAGAAAAGAAAAATTGGGCTCATTCGCCTTATAACATTCTCGAAACTGCGACCGTTCAATCTTGCGTCACAACTAAAAGTGCGAGGAAAATGTGTCTATCTGCCGTCCTCCTCCAAGGGAACGTTCACCACAAAAGTGACTAGCACCCTTGCTTTTCAACTGAGAGGTCTTCGGTTCGAGTCCCAGGAACTCCCTATTTTTTCCTCCTTCCTTCCTCGCAAAAAAAGCTAGTGTACTAGTAATCAAAGACCTAAGAAGGCGTACAAAACAAGCTAGTGTACTAGTAAAGTGACGTTGCTCAGCTTTAGAAAAAAGAGAGACGTGCTCCTATAGATAGTTCGAATCCAAATATAGATTATGACTATATATGTGCTATGCTACTCTACAAGTAATGAAACTGACATATCCAACGTTCGCTTCCCCTCTTCTCTACTTACTCTGCCTAGCATCATAAGCTTGGCTGCAGCAACCATGTCCGCTGGCTGCTCGTCCACCTACTCTTTAGCAGGCAACAACAAGATATGCGCCAAGTCTCCACCCGTACCATCACCTATGGGTCTCATCACACCCCCGCCGGCACACGCACCACAGCCGGTTGCTCATCACAACTTGCTGTCGTTGGTGTGGTGCCACTGCTGCAAATTACGCAGAGTCATCCGTCGCATCTCAACCACAATCTGCAACCCTGGCCGAGTCTTCTACAAATGCCCGAATCATGGGGTAATAATATGTTTTTAAGTTTTTTTCTGCTGCTTACAGTTGATGATTTTTTAATAGTTTAGTTGATGATCTTCCCATTTGATTCGTGCAGAAAAGGGAAGATTCATGTGATTTGTATTTCTGGGAAGTTTATGATGTGGGGGAATGCAACTATGCTGATTATTTGGTTAGCCGAGGAATCCCAATACCAGTAGGTTGGGGTGTTGGACAAGTAACTAAAGGAACGATAGAAGAGGAAGATGCAGAGCAGAAGGTTAAAGATGCAGTTCCTCAGATCATGGCCAAGAAACAGCTGTTGAACGGCCTTGACAACAATGAGGAGATGAAAGAGCTTGTGAAGATAATGAGCAAAATCGATGTGCTCTATAGGATGATTGTCTCTTTATTTGTAGTGTATGTAGCACTTGTGATGTATTCAGCGGCTATGACATGAGCACTTTGCTGAAACCAGTAATGAATGAAACTAGTTTAGCAGGCTGGGCGTAGTGTTGTGAACATCTAATGATTTATATTAACGAAAATTGTGGGGGGGGGTATCCCCTTTTGCTCATAAATAAATAAATAGCAGAGGCCCTTTTGCTAATAAATAAATAAATTAGCAGAAGCCCTGTCAGGTCAGCTTTGTTCCCATTCAAAGACGTCGAGCAAACTGCAGTCCAACAGGAAACTATGTCATCAAATACAAGTTTCACAGCCAAATATGAGTACAACTAAACAACAATGCCATCATGTTTTAGTCATCATACAATCACCAAACAAAAATCAAGATACATAATAAGTGATGTTCTCATAGCAAAGTACTAAACAACAAGTTCATCAGGTTTCAGTTGTCATAGCAAACACAATTTCACATAGTAGAAAAAAACGTCTTCTCATAGGCAAATACAACAAAAGCAATCTAATCATCATCTGCAGCAGCAGCGTCAACATCTTCGCCATGTGTATCAATCTGAATCATTATTCCCCCAGGTATCATCTTCTTCATCATCTTCAATGTCCTCGAACGTTGGCTTCTTATTGATCAACTCTCGTATGTCCACACCCCGACAGGCAATCTTTTCTACAGCGTCATTAACGTGATGGTTCTCATAGATATTGGGAACATCTGGGAATCTTCTACATCAGGAGCAGTGTAAGCATCATCTTGTTGTGCAACTTCATTAAACAAATTCCTATGCTCAAACCTTTGCAATACTATCCAGTCATCTCTATGTGCAAATGTGTCTTCCAAGAAAAATATCTGTGTTGCTTCATTTGCCAAAAGAAAAGGCTCGTTGGTATGGTACGCCACCTTGACATTGAAGGATTTGAAATAATCATCAGCTCTGGGTTTTGCGATCCTGGAAAACTAGTTATACCAATGATAGAACAACAGAACCACATATCGATGAACCTCAAAACTAAAGATATACTGCAACTGAACAATGTCTGTTATGTTAGCATACATTTATTTGTCACTTCACCGTACTTATCCGTGCTCATGATGGCACTGTTTTGTGTCTTCCTGCCTTCGTCGCATGCAAGGGTGTTGTAGCGCACATCTCCAATAATGCAAGATTCATAATGTCTTACCCGAGTATAACGACCCATTGCTAGTGCATAAAGGGCATCATCAACTGCCTGCCCATCCTACCGCATCTTCTTAACCTATGGTTATAAAATAGACAAGCTGATCATCTTATGTACTGAATATATTAAAAAAACCGATAGTGCAATTCAAAAGCTTACATGGCTCTTGAACCATTTCGCAAATCCTGCCATAACCAATTTGTCAATGTTTATTGGATTTTGCGGCACTAACTCCTTTTTGTAGATGCTGCACAACATAGTGATCGCATCAAACATGAAAATATATAAGAATGTGCTACAAGTTTAGTAGATTACAATGTATAAGCTGCAGTACTTAGCACTTACTCGATATAAGGTGGAATCTCAGGATTGTTATTGAACATATACCAAACCATTTTGTCCAAATCTCTAGGTTTGTTGTCTTGTCGACTCTTCCCTGTAACTCGAACAAAACAATCGAAAACATTGAGCCCGGGATTGTCTTCACCCACCTCTTTGCTAAGCTGATCAGCTGTTTCAATGTATTTTGAGCAGAATGTCAACGCTTTTGTACCAATGTAGGCCTCTGCAATGCCACCCTCGGGTCTAGCTCTATTCCATAGCCTTTGAAAGTTCCTAGCCGCATTTCATAGGGTACATCCAGCCATACTATACTAGACATCTAAGTAGTGCCTCATCAGGTAGATGAACAACCAAATGCACTGTCACATCAAAGAAGGCTCGAGGATATATCTTCTCAAGGTCGCATAGGATAGTTGGTATCTTGTCTTTAAGACGCTCCAATGCATCTATCCTGATATTTCTACTGCAGAGTTCCCTAAAGAATTGTCCCAACTCTACAACTGCTCTATATAAGTCAGGGCGGCCCAATCCTGTAAGGATAATAGGTAAAATCCTTTGAAGTAGGACATGGCAGTCATGAGCTTTCAACCATTGTACCTTGTTTCCATCTGCACTGACACTCCTTTAAGGGTTGGAAGCAAATCCATGTGGGAATCTCACACGTGACAGGACCTCACATAATTCTTTTCTTCTTACCATGTCCAAGACGTACACAACTGGTGCCATATCCCGTGATATACCTTTATCTTCCACCTGCAAATCCTTTCTGATACATAGGTGTGTCAAACAATCCTAGATTTTATGGTATCTTTCACCTTGCCTTCAATATTAAGAAGTGTACCGATAATGTTATCACATATATTTTTATCGATGTGCATCACATCAAGATTATGCTGTAGATCCAAATCTTCCCAATACTCCATGTCCCACAAAGTGGAACTGCGGGTAAACCATAATCTCTCTTCTGCCCTACCACGCTTCCTTTTCCCGCTACCATAATCAGGATGGTTTCCTGGTGTAATATGCCTGACCTTCTCTAATTCCACTGGCAACTCATCAGCGATGAACCTCTTTGGCGCATCACTGTTTTCATGCTTTGCATTGAACACATGTCTTCAGTATTTTGTAGGACACCGCTTGTCCTTGGCAAGGAAACAACCATGTTCAATGTAACAGATCTTGCTAAGTATTGCGTATGATAGCGGATTCGTGTCACAGCGAACACATGCATTATAACCATGTGTCGTTCGACCTAACAAAGTGCCCAAAGTTGGATAATCATGGATGCACAAAATCATAATAGCACGCAAAAAGAAATCAGCTTGTGAGCTGCTATATAGGTCTCGGGTGAGAACACCCCTCGATGGCTGTTGAAGTTCCTCCACTAGAGGCTCCTTGAATAAATCAAAATCATTTCTAGGACTTTTTGGACCTGGGATGAGCAAGGCCATCATGTAGTTTGATTCTTTCGTGCAGACATTTGGAGGCATTTTGTAAGGGATAACAAGCACTGGCCACATGCTATATGTGGTGCTCTGGTGGCCAAATGGGTTCAATCCATGTGAAGCTAAGCCAAGTCTAATGTTTCTCGGGTCAGCAGCAAACTTTTTGTGCTTCTGACTGAAGCTTTTCCAGTCACTACCATGAGATGGATGGCTCATTACATTCTGATCTCTGTCCTCCTGGTTCCTAGAATGCCACTGTACATCCTCTCCTGTTTCAGCATCATGAAACAACCTCTGCAATCTTGGTATAATTGGAATCTCTCAGAACATTATGAAGAATCCTCTTCACAACATTGCCATCTTTCCATCTTGATGATTTGCATTTTGGACATTCACTTAAGTTGGCATAATCTTCTAGAACAGAACACAATTATTCTTACAAACATGGATCATATCATATCCAATTCCAACTGCACTAAGGAAATTCTTCATTTTACTATAGGTGTGTGGCAGCTCAGACGCTTCTAGGAAAGATTTGCGGAAAGCAACCAACATCGCCACGAATGATTTGTTGGTCATTGTCGGTGTCAAAACCGGCGGATCTCGGGTAGGGGGTCCCGAACTGTGCATCTAAGGCTAAAGGTAATAGAAGGTAGGGGACACGATGTTTTACACAGGTTCGGGCCCTCTCGATGGAGGTAATACCCTACTTCCTGCTTGATTGGTCTTGATGATATGAGTATTACAAGAGTTGGTCTACCACGAGATCATAGAGGCTAAACCCTAGGAGCTAGCCTATGATTCTGATTGTTCTTGTCCTACGGACCAAAACTCTTGTTTATATAGACACCGGAGGGGGATAGGGTTACATAAAGTCGGTTACAAAGAAGGAGATCTAACATCCAAATCGCCAAGCTTGTCTTCCACGTAAAGGAGAGGGCCATCCGGACACGGGACGAAGTCTTGAGTCTTGTATCTTCATAGTCCAACAGTCCGGCCAAAGTATATAGTCCGGCTGTCCAGATACCCCCTAATCCAGGACTCCCTCAGTAGCCCCTGAACCAGGCTTCAATGACGATGAGTCCGGCGCGCAGATTGTCTTTGGCATTGCAAGGCGGGTTCCATCTCCGAATACTCCAAAGTAAATCTCGAACACATAAATTGTGTCCATCTCTGCAAGACGATTTTCACATACCACCGTAGAGAGAACGATATTCCACAAATATAATCTGTTGACAACTTTAGATAACGTGACATCACACCATGGCCGAGTCCTTATTCGAACTGTTTTCTCACAACCAGCCACCGCACATTTTGCGAGGAGGTTTCCTCGGCACGTCTTGTCGAAGCAGAGATCATGCCCCCTTATCACGGGATCCTCATTAATACGGGTACGGATAACCCAACTGTGGCGCTAGGAAAATAAGCGATTTCATCAGGCAAGCGGGGAGGCGCACCATTTTTGCCACCTCTATAAAGGGATAAGGATCCCCCATTTTTACCCACGCCTTCTTCCTCCTTTGCTCATCCATTCTCGCACTCTCGAGCCCTAGCGCCCTAGTTCTCGCCTTCTCTGCACAGCCAAACATGTCCAGAGCGGGAGGCAAATGGGTGGCCTCCTCCATTAAGGAGGAGCACATTACGAAGCTCCGGGCGGCCGGATACTTGGCCGCAGATATTGCACACCGGCTTCCGAACGCATGGCAGATCATTCTGACAATGGGACCCCACGAGAGGGTCGTGTTCCCCGCCCACTTTGTCCGTGGACTGGGACTCCCCCTCCACCCATTTGTCCGCGGGCTTCTGTTCTATTACGGGCTGGATTTTCATGATCTGTCCCCTAACTTCATCCTCAACATCTTGGTGTTTATCATCATGTGCGAGGCTTTTCTCCGCATCAGGCCCCACTTTGGCCTGTGGCTAAAGATCTTCAACGTGAAGCCAAAGATAGTGGTCGGCCAGCAGGCGGAGTGCGGTGGCGCCATGGTGGGCAAGATGCCCAACGTCACCTGGCTCGAAGGCTCCTTTGCGGAGACCGTGAAGGGGTGGCAATCGGGGTGGTTCTGCATCACTGAGCCGCGTGATGCCAACTGGGTGGCGGCCCCTGAATTCTGATCCGGTGTCCCTGTGCGGCTCACTTCCTGGAAGAGGAAGGGCCTAGCCTGGGGTCCATCCGCGGAGCTGACCCGACTCCAGAACTGCGTCAAGAACATGATAACCAAGAATATCAAGCTGGTCAATGTGGTCCAGGTCTTGCTATTTCGCCGAATCCTCCTGTGTCAGAGACGGGCATTCAACCTGTGGGAGTTCGACGCGGCCCAACACCAGACACTACAAGAGCTCTTTGACACGATGCACAAAGATGCCTGGAAGGTGTTGTTCAAGGCCAGCGAAGTTCCTCCTCCCACCTCTGAAGACCACGGACTCAGCGCCAGGCGCCAGGCCAACGCGGTAAGCATTCTACACTTTGCAAGATGTTCCCTTCCTCAGTATATTCGTCAGAAAAACTTAGGCCACTGTGCTGATTTTAACAGGAATATGTGGCGATGGCGGAGTGGACCGACTGTCTGGCTCCATTGCCTGAGGACCCAGCAGACGAACTCCTGACGAAGATGCTGGTTCCGGCACCCTATGAGGCGCCGGAGAAGGCCAAGAAAAAGGCAACGGGGACCAGAAGAAGTTCCCAGCGCAACTGGTGCTGGACTCATCGTCCGAAAACACCGGGGCGCACTCCTCCAACGACAACGAGGAGGAGGAGGAAAACCCTCTCCCCCAAAATGAGAAGGAGAAAAATAGGAAGGCCACCCCTTCCGGGGAGGCCGAAGGGTCCAAGAAGGGACAGACCCTCCCTTCGGACCACTCCACAACCGCCGCCTATTGCAAGGAGGAGTGGCTACCCAGGGGCAAGCCCCTGGCGAGATCGTAAGTATCCGCACTCTATAATACTTTTCGTGCGACTTGACTTCATAGTTTGTTATAACGCCAAACACGCATATGCAGTCCGGCCAGGTCCCATCCCGAGGTATCTTCTTTGGATGGGTCTCTGAGTTATTCGTCAATGAATTCGCTCCCGACGGCCACCTCCCCTCGGCCTGCAGATGACACGGAGGTGTTGTCCCAAAGGGCACCAGGGCAGGGGGAGGCGGCTCTGGAGACGCCCCAAGTCGAAATTCTAGACGCCGGGCACATGGGGGTAAGACCCCCATAGATCATGCTGACAAGGCCGCAGCAAGTTGGGCTCCTAGCCGTACACTGAACCGGAACCTCCAAAGGTTCCGGATTCGAGTAGGCAGCCCCTCGCTAGGGAGGGCGAGCCGGCCGTGCCGATGACCTCCGTCGCGCCGGAGGCATCGGATATTCTGCTGGAAGTGCTTCTCGGTGCTTCCATTGATGAAGAGCACCGCACTCTTATGAGTACGGTGATTCAGAAGGTTCAGTCTGCCAAAAGCAGATTTACCGAAGCCTGCACCAGCCTCCTAACAGGCTTTGAGCTAAGTAGTCAAAAGTGTGAGAAATATCACCAAATAGACAGTAGCCCCTGATACTCTGCTTGGTGTTCGAAAAGAAAAGCCAATCGGAGGGTCAACTCTAAGCCGTAGGAATCTAATAGTATGTCTCTATGTGAATAAGCAGGCGGTGCTGCTGGCCCCTGCTGCCCGCAGAGCAGAGGTCGCCAGACTCGAACGGGACCTGAAGCAGGCCGAAGTGGAGCTCGGCCTCACGAAGAGGCAGCTCGAAGAGAACAAAGGTGAGTGATACCCCGTCCATGTGCCATATATAGGAGAAAAAAATTGGTGACGCTAACAAAAAGCGTCGTGACTTTTTAATAGGGGCCACGACCGAAGTGGTGTCCCTGAAGAAAGCGCTATCCAAGGCCGAAGACAAGGCGGCCATAGAGCATATTGAGCGTGAAAAGCAAGATGCTAGGGTGGGCGACGTATAGCAAGAGCTCCAGGAGCTTGGCAAGAAGTTCGAGACCTTGGAGCGTGACTTCAAGACGCGAGAGTCTGATCTTGCAAAGGCCCTTCAGAGCATGAAAGACACCAAGGCCGAAGCCCAAAAGGCCCAACAAGAAATCCAGGTGGCCAAGAAGATAGCGGCAGGTAAGGCATTCATTATGCAAAGCAAGCATGTGGAGGAGACATTTCTTTTACTTACCCGAATTCGGAGCTCTCCAGGGGCATTCACAGATCTGCCATGCAGCATATCGGATGCCATGGGTTCTACCGTGCCGAAGAGGGGAGCTCGATGGAGAAGATGTTCTGGTCCCAGTATACTGGAGCCAAACACCCAATGCCTCTGAGTGACCAACTGAAGCAATTGGTTGAACTCCAAAGGGCGATCGAAGTGGCCATGAAGGACTGCATAGTCCGGATGTGGCCTGGTGAGCCCCTGCCCGACAGCTACTTCGGCCTTATAAAGCGGATGGTAAATGCCTGTCCGTGGCTTGAAGTTATCAAGCAATCTGTTTGTATTGAGGATGCCCGCCGGGCCTTTGCCCGTGCGGAGATGCATTGGGCCAAGCTGGATGCAGAGAAGCTGGTGAAGGATGGACCGCCGGAGGGCAAGGCGCATCGCTACCTCGAGAAATATTATAATGGCGTTTTGAAAGGTGCTCGCCTCGTGGCCGATGAATGTACCAAGGACATAATCTTTGAGTGAATGTACTCATGTCATCTTTGTAATATGAAAACTAGTTCGTTTGCGCTGTATGGCGCTTTGTTGATTTAAAATATTACCTTCTGTGTGGCTGTTTTTAAAATTCTGAAAGTAGGTCAGTCATCGGCTTCCGCCCTCACGTAACTAGTACTGGGGTGTTCGTGGAAAACCCAAACACTCTTTATCCAAATTTTTTGTTCCTTTAAGGAGGCGTTTGGTGCAGCGAACAAGGCAATTGGACTATGCGGCTTTATAACTCTCACTTAGCCATAGAAGTCTACAATTTTAAATTTTGGCGAAGCCCCTAGAATTTGGAAGGCTGAATTGGGGCGCTATTCATGCCTAAATCGGACAAGGCCGATTCCTCGCCGGAAGCGAAAAAAATCTTGAAGGATTTAAGACCTCTCGAACAGCGACCAGCTCTCGCCGCATCATGACAGTCAGTTTTCGGCTTTCTCTACTGAGGTGCTCGTCCAAAAGAACCAGGACACAATCGCAGTAGTTCTCCTTGCACTACCTTAGCCGATATAATGGAACGTAAGGTACCAAAACAAGGGAGCCGGGCAAACCCAACTATTGACCCAAGACATGATTCAGAGTTGATGCCTATAATGCTATAAGTTCGGGGTGCCGCACTGTCGAAAGTGTTCAGACTTATCTTGCCATATTATGGGGCACTATAAGAAGCCCCTGGCAAACTGAACGTACCAAAGTGTACGGATGCAATATTAAATTAACATTTTTAGGAAAAAATGTGAAGATAGGAATAATAAGCTGATGCTATGCATTATTTCCTGTTGTTATTTAAATAATACGTCCAAGCGTATGTGTACAATTAATGCGTTAAGCAAAGAGGACTATTCGACATGTCCTATCCAAGGGCGGGCCGCATGCGGGTATGTCAAGCAGGTATAACGATCATTGATAGGTACCACCTGGGTATTCCCTTTGTGCGAAAAGCCTTTTGCCTCCTTGGTTTTCCCTCCTGTGATAAGTCCGATAATCCGATTCTTTGAAGGGGCTGCCCGAAAGTAGGGTCCTGAAAGAGAAACAAGGTTGTTAAAGTATGCGGGTCTTGTGGTAGTTGAGCCGCACTGTGGACCACATCACTGTTGCGCCTCCACCTATGCCCATGGTATTTTGAGTGTGTAATTGTGTACGCGCGGCACAAATGCTGCCTGAATGCGGCTGGGCGGAGGCCGGAGTGCTAGTCGTGCTCTTGGCGTGCCTGGCGATCCTGTTGCAGAGTACTTCTGACTCGCTTGACGGTGTTCGGGGTTGTTGTCGCCGAATTGGCGGTCTGCCGGAGAAGGCTGCTTTGTACTTCTACCATGATGGCCGCGGTGTGCTCTTCTGTAGGGAGAGAGCGGTCTGTGTTTCCATTGACTGTTATAACCCCACGAGGTCCTGGCATCTTGAGCTTAAGGTACACATAGTGTAGTACCGCATTGAATCGAGCGAATGCGGTTCGTCCAAGCAGTGCATGATAGCCACTACGGAAAGGGACGATATCAAAGATTAACTCCTCGCTTTGGAAGTTATCCGGGGATCCGAAGACCACTTCTAGTGTTATGGAGCTCGTACAACGGGCCTCTACTCCTGGAATTACACCTTGAAAGGTGGTTTTGGTGGGTTTGATCCTTGAAGGATTGATGCCCATTTTGCGCACTGTGTCCTGATAAAGCAGGTTCAGGCTACTGCCACCGTCCATAAGGACTCGCGTGAGGTGGAATCCGTTGATGATTGGGTCAAGGACTAGTGCGGCTGAACCGCTGTGACAGATGCTGGTAGGGTGGTCCCTATGATCAAAAGTGATCGGACAGGCTGACCATGGGTTGAACTATGGGGCGACTGGCTCCATCGCATAGACGTCCCTTAGTGCTCGCTTTCGTTCCCGTTTGGGAATGTGGGTGGCATAGATCATGTTTACGGTTTTCACCTGGGGAGGAAATTTCTTCTGTCCCCCAGTGTTCGGACGCTGGGGCTCCTCGTCATCTTTGCTGTGCAGCCCCTTGTCCTTGTTTCCGACATTTATCTTGCCAGCCTGTTTGAACACCCACCAATCTCTGTTAGTGTGATTGGCTAGATTATCCGGGGTGCCATGAATTTGGCATGAGCGATCAAGTATGCGGTATAGACTGGATGATCCCTGATTGTTTCTTTTGAACGGCTTTTTCCGCTGACCGGATTTTGAGCCACTGAACCCGGCGTTGACTGCCGTGTCTTCGGTGTTGTCGCCATTGTTCCGACGCTTGTGTCTGTTGCACTGTGGATTGCCGTTACTATCGCGGACATCTAAAGTGCCGAAGTTTCTTGGCGTGGTGCTACTGCGAGCCAACCAGCTGTCCTCGCCCGCGCAGAAGCGGGTCATGAGTGTCATGAGGGACGCCATGGACTTCAGTTTTTCTTGGCCGAGGTGTCGGGCGAGCCACTCGTCGCGGATATTATGCTTAAAGGCAGCCAAGGCTTCCGCGTCCGGACAGTCGACAATTTGGTTATTTTTAGTTAGGAACCGAGTCCAGAATTTCCTGGCTGACTCTCCGGGCTGTGGGTAATGTGACTCAAGTCATCAGCATCCAGTGGTCGCACGTAAGTGCCTTGGAGGTTGTCGAGGAACGCGTTCTCCAGGTTTTCCCAACTACTGATGGAATTTGCCGGCAGGCTATTCAGCCAGTGTCGGGCCGGTCCTTTAAGGGGGAGATACTTGATGGCATGTAGATTGTCACCGTGGGCCATGTGGATGTGGATAAGGAAATCTTCGATCCATACCGCGGGGTCTGTTGTGCCATCGTATGATTCGATGTTTATGGGTTTAAACCCTTCTAGGAATTCGTGATCCATTACTTCGTCAGTGAAGCGGAGGGGGTGTGCGGCGCCTCTACGACGTGCTATGTTCCTATGCAGTTCGAATGAGCCGGTCGGCTATGTTCGGCCTGGCCGGACTTGTTGATAATGTATCCGGTATGACGATTATCGTCACGTGTTGGGGCGCGCCCCCGCGATCCGTAGATCGATCTTAGCTGTCCTTCCTTGTTTTCCAGTATGTCTCGCAGGTCCTGCCTATTACCCCGGGCCATAGTGCATTGGTGTGGGGGTGCGGGCTGGTATTCGGGCTGATACGCCGTTTTATCCCGGCCACGAGGTGGCCGGTCAACCTCGTCCTGTGCTGGTAGTGTGGGCTTTAGGGCCTCCTCCTCGAGTTGAGGTAGCATCTTGTGCTTTGGGTAACCTTTGGTGTGGCGCTCGAGTCCGTATTCCTCGGCTGCCAGGACCTTAGTCCATCTGTCTATGCGTAGATCTTGATCAGCTTGAAGCTGCTGCTGCTTCTTTTTCTGGCTTCTTGCAGTGGCCATAAGCCGGTGCTTGAAGCGCTCCTGCTCTACGGGATCCTCAGGCACGCCGAACTCATCGTCGCCGAGGCTCACCTCGTCTTCGGAGGGGGGCATGTAGTTGTCCTCTTCCAAGTATCCGTCTATCGCCTGTTCATCTAGGCTAACCTGCACGTCTTCCTGTCCGTCCTGCCCGAAGGCAGGTTGATTGGGATTATATTCATCTTCGGCACCATCCGGATTGTTTTCATCTCCTGTGCTGGTATTGCTGTGGCGTGGCTTAGAGCGGCGCTGATGACACCCATGCTTTGATTTCTTCATTAAGGGGTTATCCTCTATTGCCTCATTGCCATTGGTTTCTTTGGGAGTGTCCACCATGTATATATCATACGAGGAGGTGGCCGTCCAGCGCCCCGTGGGTGGTGGTTCTTGTTCTTCCCCTGCATCGTCGTCCATACCATCGATGTCTTCGGAGTCAAAGTCAAGCACGTTGGTCAAATCATCGACAGTGGCAATGAAGTGGTGGTGGGTGGGTAACGAATTTCCTCGTCGCCTGCTTCCCACTCGAGCTGGACATAGTTCGGCCACTCTTGACAAAGAGAGAGACCTTAATGAATTCAGCATGTCTCCGAAGGGCAAGTGCTGAAAGATATCCGCAGCGGTGAATTCCATTACCAGAGACCAATCGGATTCGATGGGCCCGGGCGCATACGGTCCAGAGCCTACAGCCGGAGGCAAGTCCGGGGGTCCGGCGACACAGATTTCCTTGGAGGTGAAGTCTGTGTTTGGCTCCAGTACCTAAGAAAGCACAGCATCTCCGTTTGAGGTAGGACCCGATTCATATGAGATTCTGAACAAGACTCGAAGAGGAAAGAAGTGACCTTGTTGTCGATGTTGTGTGCACGTGCTCTTGTCACCGGTCCTCTCGGTGCTTGCGATGGTGATGGCGTGTCCATGTGGATGGACGAGGGATGCTCCGCATCATCTCCACCCCCCCTTGGGAGAGATCCGTCCATGGATCATGATCTTCATCACCATGGGAAGGAGATGGCGTCGCCGTGTAGAAGTGGACAACCACCAAGCACTTGTCATGTGGAAGCTCTAAATGGTCACTCTCCAATGTTGCACTGTCTTGTGATTCCTTCAAAAGGAATGAGTAGAACAAACACTTGGAAAAACAAATGTTGTTAGCATTAGAGCAAAACCAAGCATTCAAGAGGTGAGTCACCAAACAAGTGTCTTCCTCAAGTATAGCATATGGTGTGACAAGGGATTGTGGCATGGCATGTAAGCATATAAATTGAGCACATGGAGAAGCATCATGGAAACAATCATGCAAGGGTGAGGTAAAGGTGCTAATATGTGGGACAAGTGAACAAGCATCTACCTCAATGTCATAGCAAGCATGCATAAGACTCTCAATGAACGGTCTATGGTAGGCATAAGAGTCATTCACAACACCCAAGAAGATTATATGACTAAACACATGCAAGTGCAAGACAATCCAAGCATAATGTGCATAGGGTGTACTGAAAAACAAGTGTCACTCAACACAATAGAAAGAGCAATTGTTCATCATGTGTGAGGCAATCAAGGCAAGCATGTAGCAATCAATGGGACATGGCATATGTGAAGGAATGACATTGTTGCAACTAAACATGTGATAGGAGCAAGTAATCCAAGAAGTGGATGCAACATGAGAAAGCATAAAAATCAAGTCATGCAAACTAGTGGAGCGAAGATGCAACACACTAGAGGAAATGATGGCAATCATGTCATGTGAGCAAAGAGCAGGCATAGGCAATGCACATGGCATATCACAACCACGATTGCAAAGCAAGATATCATCATAGGAATGGAGCATATAGCAAACATGGCAATAACAAGCAATATCTCCACCAAGCTTGCAAATACACATACACATAGTAGAATCAATCATCATGTGTAACGCAAAGCATGGGTCACAAATGCATGGCAAAGGCATAGTAATGAGCATATCATGCAAAGTGAACATGGCAATATGGGCATAAAGTGAGAAGTGGTAAATAACCCATAACCATGTGAGAGCCATGTAGAAGAAATGCGCGAAGTCTTTGCGCGAAGAGAGCACTGGGAAAGACACTCCAAGGGATCCCAAGCCATCCTTGCTCTCTAGAGCTCATTTTGTTAACTCGTGGGATTGCGAGGTTGACAAGTATTCATGGGTACCTATACAAAATAAACACAAACCAAAGAAATTGTGCGCGTGGTAAATGTACACATCATCCATCATGATGCGTATGTGCACATGTGAGTTAGCACAAGATAAGCATTGCTCAAAGAAATTTGATGCATGGTATAAGAACATGTCATCCATCATGAAAGAGTAGTTGTTATGTATGACACGATAGGGGCAAAAATTGAGAATGCAAGCATATGGCACATCACTAGCATGTTTATTCATGGGGAGCATATGGTGCACACAAGTATTGGGATCATGCAATGGATAGGATGAATCAAAATCTCCTAAAATGTATGAGGAAACTATGGGGGTGTCCTCATGAGCATTAATGGAAACATCACATGGAGAATATTGACAACATCCAAAACAGTGCATATCCGAAGCTAGGTGGTCATGGCATGGCCTATGAGATAAATGATGCAAAGGGAGCATATCAATATCATCACAAGAAAAACAAATGCCAATAACCACGGACTTGTCATCTATGACATATGTGCAAATTGGGTTTATGTTGATGGCATATGCATAGTCACTATGATGAGATTACAAATAAGACATATGATTGATCTCATGCATAGCATATGACAAGTCAAGCGGATTATCAAACATGATGTGACCAAGAGAATTATCACAAGAAATCCTATATAACATGGCATCACAACTACTAGACTCCGCATGGCAATCATCAAATTCATCATAAATGGGTAAATCATCGCATGGGGAGATCATACTAGCATGGAGCATGGTAATAGGTGGGTCAACATCATGGAAGCAATCAATGTCTAGAATGTCCACTAGTGGGACAAGAGCATCACTGTCACCCATGTTACCGATGTCATTCCACTCATGTGGTGTAGGTGAGGTGGCAAAGACCAAATGGTGGTCATCATCTTCATCGTGATGGAACCATGTGGGGGGTGCATCATATTCCACCATGGCCATCATCTTGTCCAAAGGAAGGACAAAGTCGTCGAGGATCGGCACGTCATCATAAATGGGACCTAGCACCAAAAGAGAAGACACAATAGAGGTAGAGGTTAAGTCGTCAGAAATCATAGTGGCCTCACATGCCCTATGAACTACCTCACTCTCTCTATGTGCTGGTGGCTCACTCACTCCCTCAAGGTAGGTGCACTCAATGTCACATATGGTGGAGTCACTCAAATCACTCAAGTTGTGGTGGTGGTGGCTCTCCTCACATGGAAATTGTGGCAACTCATCATATATGGGGCTAGTGGTGAAGTCACTATCACTCTCAATATGGTGGCCCAAGTCACTCAAGTCATCATACGTCGCCATGGTCGAAGGGAAAATCCCATGCTCAACCATCTCGTCATCGACACCGTGGATGAAGGACGAAGATGGCACATCATCGCTCTCCTCCATGACCGAAGGGAAAATCCCATGCTCGATCATCTCATCACCATCGCCGTGGAGGAAGGCCGAAGTAGGCGTACTCATCGGAGGTAGGCGAAGATGTCATACGTCCAAAGGCAAAGATGCCTTGATGACATTTGGCAAAGATGCCGAAGTGGTCGTAGTAGTCGTAGCTCCGTCTTGGTGGTGCTTGTCTCGCGGTCTTCTCTTGTGCTCATGAAGTTTGGCCGTAGCTTGATGTAGAGCTTTTTGGGACTTGTAGGTGTACGCATCACGAGCATCTTCATCTTGATGGTGTTGTAGTGCTTGAGCTCGATGACGTTCCAAAGATTGGCCACTTGAGCGTCACCGCCTTGAAGATGACGAAGGGGAAGAAGACTCGTAGTTGGCCATCATGTATCATACTTGATCCCTTTGTTCGGCCAACTTGGTGTCGTGGTAGTCCCTTATCCTTCCTTTGTTTTGGCGAATGTCGATGGCGAGTTGTTCAATGCCCTGCATTGCTCATTGTAGTCCGAAGATGGACGTTTTGGTGATGTAGTTGTTCATGTTGTCGTTGTCGTGGAAGACCGGAAATGAAATGCCTTGCCTATCCAGCGCAAGACTCGAGTAGAGGTGAGTAGGAAATGAGATAAACAATACCAAGTTACCTTTTCCCAAAGTTGAGGATGTATCCCGTTTCGCTCAATGCGAGATGAAAGAATAGTGGAATTGGTACCGGACTTGTTCACTCACACCTATCAAGTAAAGCTTATAGTGGAGCTCGGTAGGATAGTGACACAAAAATTGATGCAAAATGTTAGCAAGAGTCAATAATGTTGGAAAAGATTCACAAATTCGCAAGTGAAACAAGTAGACCAATAGCAATATGTGGCACACAGAAACACACACACGGATAGATAAATGGGGTCATGCAACCAAGGAATGAGCACAAAATGTGGAATCCACAGAAAACGCTCGTGTTGCACAACTCAAGAGAGACACTAGCACGATTGCTCAATAGGTGGATACGACACTTGTGCACAACCTATAAGATGCAAGATGTATGAGCTTTCGATCCCAAGTATGCTATGTGTACGATGTTCCCAATGCTCTTCTCAAGATGATCCAAGATGATCGGATATGACAATCTTATGTGCAATGTGGTATGATGCTATGGCTCTTGCTCACAAGCTCTTTGCTCTCTTTTTGCTTAAAATCTTATTCTTTTTCTTCTTCTTTTTTATGGCCACTTATGAGAAATGCACAAACCAAGATAGCAATTGTGTATATGCGGGAACGATCTTGTGACACAAGGGATGATATGATGATACCAAGATGATATGGTATGTATGCAATGGAAGGTATGGATCACTAATGTGCACAAGTAACGTTGCCGACAATACTCAAATGGCTAGTCTCGCTAGGCAAGTGACGCAAAATGGGCTAAGGGGTTAAAAATGTAATGGAAAGAATGTACAATGAAGGGATACCACGATACCAAGGTGATACGGAGGTTACCGTTCTTGCTTACGGTTAGGTTGTCAAAAATGGTGAAGTGGTCGATGTCGATGACGACCTCGTGGCGATGATGAGAGGCGGTGTTATTGATGTATATACCAAGATGATGTAGACCCGTCCCTAAGTAGCCGAAACATCTTAGGAAACGGTAAAAAATCGCGAACTCAAAATCTCAAAGAAAATGTCAAATGGTGGTAGCGGAATGCTTTGGTGGTTTCGGAGTTAGCAATGCGGAAGTGGTGGTGGTGGTTGATGATGAAGCAACCGTCCCTAAGTAGCCGAAACACCTTAGGAGACTCAAGTCACCACTCAAGCAACCACAAATGCTATATGGATCGAAAATGGGTTAGGTTGCGTAAAGCTATGGTGGTTTGGAGGATGATATGGTGGATGGCCTATGCGAAGATGCCAGAATGCCAAATTTTTGATGGAGTCAAATGATGTTGGAACCTATCTATATGGATGGGGGATGTCAATAGCTACTCAATGAGCTAAAGAACATCAAAATCGTACTCCAGAGGTGAAAGTTATGGCCGAAACGGTGATGGAGTTCGCCTGATTAGGGGGGTGCGGGTGCCCGGGGTTTAGGGGTGCGGGCACCCGGGGTGGTCCGAGGCAAACAGCCCGGGGGTGCGGGTGCTCGGGGTTTGGGGTTCGGGCACCCGGGGTGGTCAGCGGGGATGGGCGGGGAGGTCCGGGTGCCCGGGGTTTGAGGTCCAGGTGCCCAGGGGTGTAGGATTTGGATGGAAATTCGTGGGAAGATACAAGAAATTAGTGGATTTCATGGAGGGAAAGGTGGAGATGGATGGGGGGAATGCTAGATCCACTTGAAACCAAGCAAATCCATGGATCAAATCCAAAAAAATCTCATCAAACCAACAAATCACAAAAAAATTTGCGGCAATTTTTGGTGGGGAATTTTTGAAATTAGGGAAGGACACACAAAATTAGGCTAGAAAACAAAGAGGGGAGGCTCCAATTTCGTGATCAATGTGGCTCATGATACCAAGATGTTGTAGGGTGGAACCCTAAGTGAAGATCTTTCACGAATTAGAGGGGGAATCCCCAAGAACAAGATGAACACAATAGAGAAAACAAGAGGAACACTCAAGAACAAGTCCAATCACACATCTACTAGACCAACAAACACACAAGATCCACAAGGTACATGAACAATCAAAGGGAAATAAGATACATGGTAGAGTTCATCCCAAATCCTATGAAGGAGATGAGGGCTTGATGATCTAGGTAGATCCTTCCCTCAAGGGGGGCTTGAATCCCTAGGGATCTTCTCAATGGAGGTCTTGTACTCCAATTGAGTCTTCTAGGAATCCCACAAGGGGAGGTACTTGAGCTGAGCTCGATGATTTGTGTCTATTCTTGCTATCCTCTAAATGAGCTAGGGGAGGTGCTTATATAGTCTAGGGACGAAATGAGAGGAAGAGGGGGATACAAGGGACCAAATCCCAAAAGTGCACGCAGGCACGCGGAGGAGGTCCGGGCACCCGGGGCTGCAAAGGCCAGGCACCGGACAAGGCCGAGGCCGGCTGGAGCTGGGCCGGGCACCCGGGGGTCGATGGCCCAGGCACCCGGTGCAGGGGCTGGGCCACGCCAGGAGGAGGCCGGGCACCCGGGCTAGCAGGGGCCGGGCACCCCGGACTGGGCCAGTGGCTGGCTGGAGGGGACCGGGAACCCGGAGTGTGGTGGCCCGGACACTCGGGGGTGGAGCAGCAGCTCCCAACGCGGGAGGGGGGGCACCCGGGGCGCCTCCCAGGTTTGGCCGGGCACCCGGGGCACATGGGGTCAGGCACCCAGGGTGTGCAGAGGGCCTGCCCGGGGTGGTGGCCGGAGGCCCGGGTACCCAGGGGAATGAGGACCGGGCACCCGGGGTGTCCAGGTACTTGTGCCTTCACCGTCTTCTCTCTTGTCGCTCCTCTCCTCCTTCTCCTCGACCGTAGGTGCATGTGTCTCTGGGTGAACTTGGTGTTTCCCTCCGTGTTCCTCATGACGATCTCCCAAGTACCTAAGAAAGCATAACATCTCCGTTTGAGGTAGGACCCGATTCATATGCGATTCCGAATGAGACTCGAAGAGGAAAGAAGTGACCTTGTTGTCCATGTTGCGTGCACGTGCTCTTGTCACCGGTCCTCTCGGTGCTTGCGATGGTGATGGCGTGTCCATGTGGATGGACGAGGGATGCTCCGCATCAGTAGAGCACTAAGCTACCTCGAGAACGAAAAGGGGGAATCGTGCCGGAGCGGGACACGCGAATTCAACGCAGTACTAGGAAGGATAACGTTGAAGCAAAAACATTACAGTCCACACTGGGAAACAAAAGAAGGAAACCTTGAAGGACCCGACCGCTAGGCATCACAGGCGACACCGAGCGGACGCCGATGCCGCGCTCTGGGCATGGCGAGAGCTCAGCGGCACGTAGCTGTCATCGCTAGACTCTGGTGAATCGCTGGGCTCAGGACAGCCACTGGATTCCCAGGAGTCGTCCCTGCTGCCGGAGGAGCTGCCGGCTAGGCCGGAGGCGGGCTCGACGCCTGCAAACACGCTGTGCAGGCTGCTTCTCCTGGGGCAGCACTCCAGCCGCCGGCCCTCCTCATCGATGACCTTGAAGAACAATGTGGAGGCGCCATCATACTCGAGGTGGATGGCGAGGGCCCCTTCTGGACGAGAGGCGCGGGTGACCTCGCCCCATCCGCGGGTCATGAAGATGCCGTCGGGGGGATGACCTCGACCTCTTCTCCGGTGGCCAGGCTGCAGCACCCGGCGTGTTGCAGCCACAACTCGAGTGGCCCTCTCAGCGGCATCTCCTCGACAAAGAACATCGGGAACCAGATCTACGAGCGTGGTAGCATTGCTGCCCACACCACAAACTCGCGCGAGCTGCCCTAGGCATGACTTCACGGGCCAGCTGGCCGCTCAAATCCGGCTTGTCCGCCGCTACCCCGAACCACACGGCAGTGGGCGCTGCCGTCCTGCGCGGGGGGCGTACAGAGGAAGCAGGAAGCCAGGCAGAGGTTGGTCGTACCAAGGCTGCATCACTCCCTGCCCAGCACCAGCGTCACGAGGGCGACTAAACCTCTTCTTTAGCAGAAGCGGTTTGGGTTCCTCGCGAGGGGCCTTCCCCTTCTACAATCTTTTGATCGGCACCATGGACTCTGCAGTTGTGGCAAGACGGAGAAGAAGAAGGAGCGGGCAGCGAGAAGATGGTGATGAGCGAGGGGGGCTCTGCCCTCCCCCTCGTTTATAGCCAGAGGGAGGCCCGGCCTCCATGATTCCATGCAATGATGGTTTTTCCTACATGTAGCAGGGACTCCTCAAGTCGAACGGTTGTCGAGGCTGTATGGGGAAGCGGAGATGCCCACATCTCATCAATCGCCACAGGTCGACCAAGGCCGCAGGTGGTTAGGGCTCGCGGCACTCCGCACTTGCCCTTTGGCTTCGCCTCAAAGCCAAGTCCGAGCGCGCCTTGGGCCCGGAGCAACTGTCGGCATTCTGGGAACAGCCGTACCCAGACTTGCGTGCCTGCAGCCCATGGCGCTCCATCGACGGCCAGGTACGGCCCAGCTTTGACGTCGACAACTCAAGACCCTCGCGAGGGGCCAAGCCTCGTGAGGCGGATGACACCAAGACCTCCAAAGAGAGTAGCCTTCTCAGGCTGGCTCCCGAGGCCGCGGATATTTCCATGCAAGCCTAACCTCGCAAGGCTCGGGTGACGTGAGCCATGACGACCAAGGCCAGGCAGGCACCAGCGAGTGCAGTGTACCAGTTTCCTCTTTGGTTCTAAGGAGGCAAGCGCAGGCGCGGAGTCCCGAGGAATCAGACAAAGGTTTCCTTTCCCGTGCAACAAGACCAAGACCGCCAGGACGACAGGACGGAGGTCATCGCCGAGCCCACCACGACGTCACAACCACAGTATTTTGTAGGTGAATACTATTTTCGTCAGGATAAGATGTACTAGTTGTCTCCCTTTTTTTTAACGGACGACAAAAGATTGATGGAATTCGAAACCTACTAAGAAGAAGAAAACACGAATCTGGAAACAGATGGATCGCGAAAGCAAACCTAATATGAGATGGACTTGGAATGATGGTGGTATATGGACTCGGAGTGGTGGTGGGATATGGACTCAGAGCGGTGGCGGATAAGCGGTGGTGGTAGATGGCAGGGGCAATGATGATGGTGCGGTGGCGGCATGCCTACTATGACCAGAACTCGAAACTCTAAAAGACTAGGCGCTAAGACCAGCAACTGACACGATGATGCAACCGCAAATTCAACAAAGCAAAATACTGAAAAGACTATGCAATGGCTCAGACTGGTTCGAATATGATGAACTAACCCTAATTTTTTATAGCTTTTTCATGGACTGTAGGTATGATAATGGACTTGATCTAAACTACAAAAAACTGTAAAATCTCACCGAGCAACCTGGAAATTTGATACCACTTGATAGAGGCAAAGGTGTCCTGTCTTTCGATGAGATTGTGATTATCGTTTCGGAGGAGTAGACTTTGACGATCAGAGTACGTACGTGCGAGGTCGTCGCGCCTTAGCAATCGCTAAACCAACTCCGAGAGGTTATTGACCATGCCAGAGCATGATCAACCTGACCACGAGGGTCTATTTCCTGTGAGAAAATGAAGAACAAGCAAGCAACTAAGATTGCAATCTGGATATTGTGAATATAAGATGAAAGCTTTATTGATCAAGATGGGGTTCTGTGAAGTCTTGGTCTGGTTGTTGAACACAAACGAAGTACGTGAAGTTGCACCTATGACGTAGTTTAAATCTAAACAAAACCCAAAGTCTAAACGGTGACCTAAGGGATGTATATATGGAGGAAGAGCGGGGGGGATTTCGTGGCCATTAGGGGAGGGGTCGGAAACCAACCCTATCTGTTGTTTCCCACACATACGGACTCTAAAAATAGCCTATACTTTTGTATTTCACAATTACATGGGCCTGCTCCAATAATAAGGTGACGCAGCACCTAGAATAGCCTCTGGACGAGATTTATGAAGTGGCATCTTGTATATTTCGTCTGAGGCTTCATGCACTCATTATGGTGGCTTCAAAGTCCTGAAATCATCACTTGTAACTCCGTTCTTGTTTCCCTTGCTTATGCCATCATCTCCATGCTTGTTCTTGCTCCAATGTTCTTCCTTCCCCAAGCTAGGCCCTTCATTTGTAAGCAAAACAAATGTATCCAATTTAGGCAGCATCATATTCTCATGAACATTAGAATCATTACCAAGAAACAAAAGTACCTAGTAATTCAATTGGCATGCGCGAGCTCTATAGTTGGTCCAGTATGTATAGTAGCAGGGACTGTGGGTGTAACAATGGTATTGATGTCCTCATCACCAATCAATATTGTTAGATGTGTACGTTCTCCTAGATTTGTATTCAAACAGAGATGGTTTCCAATTTGTTTTCAAACACGTGAATGTGCTTGTTCTCGTGCATGCTCTTCCTACTAGGATTTCGCCACGTATAGCCAGTCCAATAGTAATTTTTTTAAGATCCCTATCCAATAGTACTATAGTAGTACACTCCCTCTGTTTTTATTTACTCCGCATAAAACGGAGGGAGTACTAGTAACACTCGGTCGACCTCTCTCTCTTCTACTACCTTCGTCCTGGTTTATTAGTGCTCTTTGTAATTTGTGCTAACTTTTTACCAACGACTTAAATGATGAAATGTTAGTGCACGTTAATAAAATTATATTATTGGATTCGTATTTGAACACAATTTTTAATGATATAATTATGACATGCATGAATATTTTGTTAGTTACATTTATGGTCAAACTTTGGTACAGATTACAATGGAGAGCAATAAACCAGGACAGAGGTAGTAGTAGTAGTATAAATGACGCGGGCGGGGGAGGGGGAGTGACATTGGTTTGCTCTTAACTGCTGTCCCACAAGCGATCGAAAACACAAGACAAAGCGCATTCCATTTGGTGAGCGACATGGAGGGTCCAGTGTGCTGGGGTGCAATGCAAACGTGACAAGAGCGTTGTACTGTCGAAACCGATTGACTAGTCGTCATTGGAACCACTATTCACACCAGAACCTTCGCTGCTCGGCCTATGCCAGCCAGTGCCCCAAAACCACACCTCCTCTCCAGCCCATTCCCCCACCTTTCGATCCCCCAGCCTGCATCAAGCATCTCCTAGTTCACCTGAAACCCATGGTGCACCACAAGATCACGTACTAGAAGATGCTGACGCTGGAGTGCCGTGCAGAAATCACGACAGTCGGCGCCACAGACCTCCATTCCGAAGCCCGCTTTGCGGCAGGTCAATCCCCGAGTTCTCTGGAGCCAAGCTCCAGGGTGGAGGAAGTTGATCCAATGTTCATGGCTGAGGTCACGTCGCAGAAGGCCCCCGATGCATACGAGACGATGGACGTCAACTTCGTTCTGGCGTCCGGGTCCCCCATGGTGCAGGCGGACTAGCGGTTCAACCTGGCGATACTAAAGGACGACCAGGAGGCGGAGGCTCAACTCGACGTGAAGCACGTGGATGCCGCTGCCGTCGAGGCCCTCCTGCAGGCGGAACCGGACGTGCAGGTCTTGAACCGGGAGGCGGATGCTCAACTCGACGCGGAGCGCACGGATGCCGCTGCCATTGAGGCCCTCCAGCAGGCGGAACCGGACGTCCTGGGCTTGAACCGGGTGGTGCTCGTGTCCGTGCAGAGCGCACGCACGCTCCGCGTGAACGAGTAGCTGGAGGCCAAGGACAACCACGGTGTGGAGACAAACGTCGGAAGCTACGACTGGTTCACGCCCACAACCAAAGAGGACGAGACCGTCTCGTTCCACAAGGAGTGATAGTTTTTCTTTATGCTGTTGTTTTTAGGGATCTTTTGTTGTGTAAAACCATATATTTATGCAAGTCCCCTAACTTTCATTATTTGGGTCAGTCGACCATTTCAGGCGGTTGGATGAATATCCTACATCTTCTAACCCTTCTTCCTCTTCTGTTCTTCTTCCCGAACAGACCGCCGCATGGGCCGTACGGAATTTCGCCAACATGCGGTTTGATAAACATACTGTATGGACGAAAATTATGTGTCAGCGGTAGGATGGCTAAGTTTGGTTTGATCACATGCGGTAGCACATGTCAGTGAGGATGCGTTCCCTTGGCGTGCAGGAGCGACTTCGTGAGGGTGCGGTGCGACTGCGACAGTCATGCGCAAGTGTACATCCTTTTTAATTTGAAAACTTTAGGCAAGCTTGGCAAAAAAGTGTGGCAAAGTATGGGAATGCAAGGCCTAGACCCAAACATGATACAAGTACGTATGTAGGAGTACTACTTGTGTTGAAAAAGGTGAGGTTTTCCTTCGTGGGATTGATAGAAACAGATCATCATTTGGCGTGTCAATTAATGCGTATTTTTTTCTCCTACGCCCAAAGAACTAACCATCTCACTCCTCATCACTTGATTAGTGCAACGCCATGCAAACCAATCTTCTCACTTCCGCATGCATGCAAGGGTATATTAATGTCCTTGGTTGCTAGTACGACGCAAACCCCATCAATTTTGCTATAATAGCCTTGTGTACAGAAAAATGGAGCTAGTAACTATTTGACTTCCTTGCCCATGGCGGTGACATTGAAGATATCTTGAACATTGTGGTTTGGCGAAGTGCGTTCGATGGAGAACACCATTGAGGGAGACCACGGTAAGTCATTCGCTAGTGCCGCCTGCAAGCCGAGACAACCGCCTTATTTGCATCCAGGAAATCCATTGAACCAAAGGGCGCGTAAATGTACTAGTACTACACAATAACGTCGCCCGTCTAGCTTAGTGCGTTAAGGTGGTTTCTCGAAGAAGATGATGGAGAAGCGGAGTCAGCCAACAGTGAAATGATGGTTGCTTCGCCCGTGCTTTGTGATTTGACGCCTCACTGCTTTGTGATTTGTGATAGAAGGGATAGGGGAGTAGACTCTATGCTCTATACTGCACATGCGTCCAAGCACGGGAGAAAGAGGTGAGAGGTTGCACTTTTCTATTCCTTCAATCAATCAATTAGGGAGCTTAAGTTCCATCTTTTTGGCTTCGGCAGCACCGTCCACAATGGTTCCCATCGATGCCAAAAGCTATTTTCAGATTTGGCTACACATTGTGGATGCCCTTAACCGTACCACTTGGTTTGCTCCTGTGTGCTATCTATACATATCTCGATTATATTGATCTCAAAAATTATAGTATCAAGATTAGTAAAAAGGAGGTGATTTTGCCGCGCGGATGGCGGGGGAGGTTTCTTATTTTTAGAGGACATTGGGCTAGCGGTTTGCTAACATGCGGTCCCATGTGTCAGTGCTTTACCAAGCCGCTCTGCGTCCCACATGAGGCGGAAGCAACACATGGTTAACTTGAAGAAGATGAGGGAGGAGAGGATTCAAAAATGAGTGAAATTATGGTTACTTCGTCCCTCCAACTTCTTTTTTAGCATAATCACTTCGTCCCTCCAACTTAACTACGGGAAAGGTACAATTTTGTGATTTGACGCCTCATTTCTCATTACTACGCCGACGCCATGACTGGGGTGCTTCACCCCTGCTGATCTGCATTGTTATTTTGGTATGCACGTGGACCCGGTTGCTTGATGTCCCACATGTCGGCAAAAGGGACTACTACATTTATGAAAGTGAACGCTCCACTCTTACGACGGAGGAGTACACGACACAACGGCCCAGTGAACTGTTACTTGTACTGTAGTACTGCTATAGTTTTCATGTTTCGCACGATCCATCGATACAAGCCCGATTAAACAGGCAAGGGCGGGATTTTTCCCGCGCAGTAGATGATACTAGCCATACATTTCAAAGGCAATTTTTAATGTATGCAAACTGAATAATTAAGTAATAATATGAGATCTAGTAAAACTAAAAACACATATGGTTTATTGTGTTAGAGTGTAGTAGTAGTGCTGTATTGCATAGTTGTTAGATGTAACATGCAAGAACATGTAGAGATATCCTTTTGGAGGGCCTAAAGAGAGAAATTGGGCATAAAGTGGATTCTAATATTTGTATTCGTCTTCATAGCATTTGTAACCCATATCTACAGCTTGTAAAGTAGACGTGAATGCTTGTTCGCTCTTACGAAACCAATACAACAATAATGGGGTGGCGTGCGCCAATTTAGGCACTGGCATGTTGGCCTACTCGGATCCACATAGAGAGCGAGAGAAGAGATAAATACACGGGCTGTCAGTGTATTTCAAGTGAAAAGCATAATACGGTCACCGGACATCAAAATATGCTCATTACGGTCACTATATACGTTTTGCGGTGATTATACGGTCACTTGCTCACCGTTCAGCATCGTATTGCACTCTGTTGACCGACCAAATAGTTTGCGTGGCACTATGTTGACTAGTTAAATCGACCATGTTCCATGTAGGTCCCACCTATCAGTTCGCATTGGAAAAAGGACAGATAAACAGGAATTTACGCAGGCACGACAAGACTCCAACCCATGCGCGGGAACCACCTGGTTGTGTATGTGTTTGTCAGGTCCTGATGTGTGCGCATGCATGCGTAGGTTGAGCACTTGAGCATGAGAGTGTGTGTTGGTCGTGTGGTGTGTGCATGCGTGCGTGTGTGCGTGTGAGTGTTGCGTGCGTGCGTGGCTGCGTGTGTTTGTGTGACTGTTGCGTGCATACAGTTCATGTGCATGTGTGTGTGTGTATAATCACCACACCAGCTCCTGTGTGTTAAAACAGACGCCTCAGCATACCAATACAAGGACACCTTGTTCGCTGTGCCCACAGTCATGACTTGTAACCACCGTCCAATATATTTTAATCATTTGTTTTCATTCTTATACATACCGACAGGTGGGCGCAAATAGTAGTGAGATAATGTGATGCAACACTAGAGGTGCCACGTGGTGCGCTTAACTGGTCAACTAGTCATGTCTTGAGCAAATACAGAGCCGTACGGTGGGCCCATGACTGTATAATAACCACAAAACATAAATGGTGATCGTAACGAGAGGATTCTGAAGTCCAATGTACGTATCGCGCTTTCGCTTCAAATACGATGATCGTCATTGTATATATCGCAGGAGAAAGATGAAACATGCATGAATGTGCTGGGGGCGTACTTTTAGAGGACCTGGAGATAGTTTGTGTGCGTATGTGAATGGGGCATAGCGGGGGTGTATGCGATGGAGAGAGACATGCTCTTCGTTTCTCTTTATTATGAGCAACTTTATATATAGTATAAACATATAAAAATTCAAAGTGCAGATAAATATCATTGGGGGCACCATGCAATGCAAATTAACGTTCATACTCCTCCATGTAACTTTGTAATGTTTTATATATGTAGAAATTCTAAAATAATTTTTTCGCCACACTTTCGTGGTTCCATTCAAAAGGAATGTTGTAAGCAAAATAATCGTGAAGAGAGGGCTTTTTAGATCAATGGGGTACGTGATGTAACATGTATGAATGTGTAGTTGATGTATTTGGCAGGGCCTAGAGAGGTATGTGCATGTATTACATATTCGAGAGAGGCATGGATAGAGGGTCGGTGGGAGGGAGACGTGGGAGAGATAGCACGATAAATAAGAGAGGTGTAGAGAGAGAGAGAGAGAGAGAGAGAGAGACGAATAGGATGTCATGGCGAGAGATGCCCTTGAGTGTGTATATGCAGGGGGAGGGGATAGAGGCACGAGGAGAAAATATTTTGTGTGGTGTCTGTGTTGGTATGTGTGGGTGTGAGAAGATAACGAGACCTGGGGGCAGAGGGTGTGTCGCCGCGTGAGGTCCGGTGGGCCGAGGTGAGGCCTTTCGTTTGGTTCCGTCCTGCGCCACATTGGTTGGCCCGTGACACATTCAGGGAGACCCATGGAGGACTAGTCCTACAATACAAAGATAGCATAGTCGTGGACTCTGTCCGCTGACAAAGCCGGCTAGGATTTGTAACCCTAGGTCTTCAGACTAAGGTAACTCCTTATCTCTGATATTACTATTCATCCAACCAAACTTTAAGGGGCATCCTACAAAATGCACTGCTAGAATCATACTCATCAATTAGGAAGAGAGGTGGATACAATGCGTGAGAGACATGCCTAAAGATAATGTGCATGCGGGAGACACGTAGGCAGGTCTATGTATATGGAAAGGGTCGATGGGAATTGTGTGTGTGTATGCTTGTGCGAGGAAGATTGCTTGTGATAAATGATAGTGAAAACAGTCGTAAATGGTTATGAGAGGGAGGGAGGGTTATATCGAGAGCATGTCTGCAAGAAAGACACCTCGGAAGAGAGTGTGTGAGCATGTGTGAGAGACTACCGATGGATATACACCATGTGCGCGTATGTGTGAGAGAGAAAGTCAACGTGTGTGTGAGGAGGGGCCTATGGAGTTACACATAAAAGACTGATGTACACCTTGATTAAAAATATAAATTGTATCGAAATATTAGGATGGGATCATGATATTTGCAATTCGCATATGGAACGGTCATTGATCCATCAGACATCTCTATTCTATTGAATTTGAGCATCTCTATGTTATTATCCGACATAGTTGATCCACAAAGTTAGTATTTTGAACTCCAGACATTGCATCGCTTTAGCAATCGAATATAAACGTGAGTATAGTTCATGTTGTGTGTGTAAAGCACATTATACATACAGTTACACAATGAGCATTATAAATAGCTAGCTATGAACTAGCATACATTTGAATTCAACTTAAGGTGGTTTAAAACATTCGAATTTAACATGAAGTCCATTCAATTATTTGAATTCGATATCATGGCATTTGTAAATCATACCTAAATTATGGGGGCACACCAATCTTTCCTCTCCTTTTGTACATAATAGCATATATAGTCGTGTACAAAATAGATTCAAATTTACCTCCTCCATTCCAAAATAATCGTAGTTATAGGATTTTCAAGTGCCAAAATTTCAAAAAAGAAGTGCATAATCTAATGAGGTTTTCAGAAATACAAGGTCAAATTTCACATTGTCTATTTAGGTCAATCCTCAAAGTTTAAGAGTACTCTAAACGTGAATGCTTCTATTTCAAAATTTCGAACGAAGCGCCAAAAGAGCATCTACTCACCGGAAACCGCATGAGACCAATGTTTGGTAGAAGGAAATTACTTTTGTAACTCCGACCCGTGAAACCTACCGGCCCGATGTCGAAAGGTCTAAACCAGGGTAGGTTTGTAGCTTCATCTAGAAGCCATGCAACCGCCTCCGAAAAACATTCATGCACAATGGCCGCCTAAGCACACATGCGCTCGGCTAAAATTGCTCCCACCCACTATTTGGGACACCTGGGATGACCATCCTACCCCCGACCCACAGTAGGTCCAAAATTTAAGTGGGGGCAAAGTTTGTACTTTCCCCAAATTTCAAACAAGCGCGTCCCATCTGTTAAAAAAAACAAAAACAAGCGCGTCCCAGACCAAAAAATGGTTCTCCCTTAGCTCCCCCCGCCACATCCCCCCATCCGATTCCCCATTCATACTCCGTGGGCGCCAAAACTACCTCTCCACCAGCCGCGAAACCCTCGCGTCCTCCGCCCGCCACCCCATCCCACCCATCAACCGCCGCCCTCCTCCATCACACCGGAGCCGATATTGCGACGTCATCGTCTAGCGCAACCGCGACCGCAACGCCCTCCACGGCTAGTAGTTGAAGCCGAGGCCAAGCTGCCTCTAGGATGCCAACTTGCACCGTACCCGAGCCAGTTCAACCACGCCGTCCTGCACCTCATCGCTGTCGCTCCAACTTCGCCATCGTCCACCGTCCACCGCACAAGAGTTGTTCCCGCTACGCCCTCTTTCGTCGCCTCGAATCTGCTTCCCTTCGCCGACAGACGGCCACCGCAACACAGTCAACAATTTGGCCATGGGTTCTTCCAAGGATCCACCCTCCTCCAAAACATCGGTTCCCTCGGTAAGAAAAGAAAATAGCCGCGACATCTGGAGGACACATCACTGGCAACCAGAAATGGTACTCCTCTTCCGTTATTTGTGCAAATCTTACGTGTCTGCTTGCATGGTATTCATCCCACAGAAGACACTAGTTGACCGCTTCTTCCTGATACTAGATGTTCCTAGTAACTCGCAATGTATAAGGTTTCTCCGCATATACTATTTCACCTTAGCTAGAGGTCAGTCGCCCCTGGATTTCAATTCCTGGTCAGTTGATTCCCAATTAAAGGAATCATTCCCTAGCGTAACAGGCACTAGTCCGCCTATTATGCTAGGGAAGCAGCGCCTCAATGTTTATCTTAGTGGTGTGTGGGGCCTAGGAGCTGCTGGCGCCCGATCTAGAGGTCGGCCGGGTTTAAAAGGATGGCCGGTGGTGTGAGGTCTAGGGGAGGGCGGGGCGGCGGAGGCAGAGGTCTGGGCCGGTGGTCGCTGGCGGTTCGAGAAAGATCGTCAAAAGTGACTGGCGGGAGGTAGACGAAGGCCATCTACCTATTCCTTGTAGATCAAACGGTTCATAAAAAAATGACTGGCCTATTTATTTTCAGTCGACTGCTGTTTTGATAGGAACACATGTGGTGGTATGTTGGAGTAGTACCTGCATTTCCCAGCCATCCCTGTGCTAATATATTACAAAATCATATGGAGTAAAATCTAATTTTGTTTGCCATGCAATGTTGTAGAGCTATCATATGTCTCCTGTCATTTATTTTTGAGCCACCTGCTATCTACTACTTTTAAAGTGCACTAGTTTTGCACACATTTCGCCCTTACTCTCACTATTATTTTTTTATGCATGGTTACTTCAGACTCAGAAAAACTATTGACAAAAGCATGAAATAAAAGAGAGAAGTCGCTCATGTTTTCTTCATTGGCAGGCAAGGCACATTTCAGCAGTTTAAAGATTGCATGTTCAACAGATGGAGACGGTAAACGTAGCTCTGGAGTTGATGACCTCGCTCGCCATGAACCACCATCCTAGGTGCTTGCTTTAACTTCACGGTGTCATATGTGGTTGCATGTTGCACATGATGTCTAGCTTGTATTGCTTCCAATTTGGTTAAATTAAATCTGCTTAGCTTACACATTATACCTTTGAATATAACATGCCTTCCTGTTTTTGGTGCATACTAGTACATCTATCTATTAACCATGTTCTTACATTAAACTAATGTTCTTGTGTATTCCTCATCAATCACTTATGATGAGACACTCACGCTAGTGGGTTACTATGGGAAAATACACTCTTTTAAAGAATGCATTGTCAGCCTCCAAACATGATTCTCAAGAAATAGCAAGGCTAGACGAAAATAGTGAACGTATCTCTATAGTTGATGACAGCATTTCCCCTACACCAGCATCGCAGGTGCTTGCTCTAACTTGGCAGCGTGATATGTGGTTAAATGTTGCATATGGTGTCTAGATTGTAATTCTGCCAATCTGGTTAAATTGCATGTGCTATTATGCTTAGTTTATACATTATACCTGTTAATGTGACATGTCTTCCTGCTTTTAGTACATACTACATCTGTCTATTAAGCATGTCCTTACATAAAACTATTGTTTTTTGTATCACGCATCAATCAATATGACGAGACACCTTTAGTATATGCAGTGTGATATTAGATGCATCTTTCATATGATTTATGGCATGTGCTGCTTCTAATTTGTTGAAATGCCATTTACGATGAGACACTTTTAACTTGGCAAAGTCATATTGGTTGCATCTTTCATGTGGTGTCTAGCTTGCATTGCTTCTTATTTGTTGAAATGGCTTCTACTTAGTTTACACAAATAGTTGTGAATATGCCATGCCATCCTATTTTTCGTACATATTCCATCTTGGTATCATGTGTTTGCCTTACATCAAAGTAGTGATTGTCTGTATCGTGCACGAATGAGTGCTGAAGAGTGAATTTTATTGCCTTTTCTTGTTGGTTTTACTTGACAATTCAAAATCAATAAAGCGGAAGGAAATTAGCAAGGCAGTGGATAAAGGTGTTCCTTCCAAACGGAGGGCCTCTACAGATTCTACTCCACCACCCCCAAGATTTGCAAGACAACAGATGCATAGACACTCCACGTAGCTATGTTGATGATGAGCACGTGTCCCCTAGTGCACCATCATAGGTGCTCCCTCTAACTTGGCGCTATTATATGTGGTTGCATGTTATGTATGATGTCTACCTTGTATTGCTTCCAATTTTGTTGAATTCCATCTGCTTACTTTGCACATTATACTTGTGAATAAGACACGTGTTCCTGTTTCTAGAACATAGAATATCTGTCTATCACACCATGTTCTTACATCAAAGTACTACTATTGTGTAACCTACAACAATCACTTATCATAAGACACGTTTGACTTGGTAGTATGATATAGGTTACATCTCGCATTCTTTCATATGGTGTCTAGCTTTCATTGCTTCTATTTTGTTGAAATGCCTTCTGCTTAGTTTACACATCATAGCTGTGAAGATGCAATGCTATCCTTTTTTCTTACACATTCAATCGTCGTATGATGCAGTCGCCTTAAATTTAAGTAGTGCTCGTCAGCATCCTACATCTATGAGTTCTGAAAAGCGAATTTTTTTCATTTTTCTTGTGGGTTTGACTTGACAAGGCAATACAATTAAGAAATAGGAAGGAAAAAAAGGTGGGGACTGATGGCGGTCTTCCGGCAAAACCGGCATCCCAAGGCTATCTCTAGCTTGGCAGTGTGATATTGGCTTGCATGTTGCATACGGTGTCTCACTTGTATTGCTTGTAATTTGATTAAATTACTTCTGCATAGTTTACACAAGTAGTTGTGAATATGCCATGACATCCTGTTTTTCATACATATTCCATCCTCGTAACTTGTGTTTGCCTTACATCAAGGTTGTCATTGTCAGTATCATGCATGAATGAGTTCTGAAGAGTGAATTTTATTGTTTTTTCTTGTCGGTTTTAGTTGACAATGCAAAACCATAAGCTGTGAATATGCAATGCTATGAATATGCAATGTCACTAATGATGAGAGACCTTTGACTTGGTAGTGTGATGTTGTTTGCATCTTGCATACGATTTATTTCTTGTACCGCTTCACATTTGTTTAAAGGCCAGTTATGACGAGACACTGTTAACTTGGCAGAGCGATATTTGTAGCATCTTTCATACGGTGTCTACCTTCCATTGCATTGCTTCTAATTTATTGAAATGCATTCTGCTTAGTTTATACATCATAGTTCTGATTATCTCATGCCGTCATGTTTTTCATACATATTACATCCTCCTATCATGTGGTTGTCTAACATCAAAGTTCAGTTCATCTGTATCACGCATCAATTTGTTCTGAAGAACTAAATTTTTATTCCTTTTTCTTGTCGGCTTGACTTAACATGGCACAGAGAAAGAGGAAGGAACACAAAATGACAGGGGATGGTGTTAGTACTAAGGACACATGGAAACGGAAGCGGCTGAATTATGCAGATTCTGCGGGTACTGATGGTGCAATAGAAGGGCAAAGTCCAGCGAAAAATTGTATAGACATGGTATCCCGTGCTACACGAGCTGAAAAAAAAGCCAAATAGAAACTAATAGCTGCCACCAAACAAGCAGAGACAACCCTAGTTGTTGCAACACCTTCCACAGTACCACCAGCTGCACGAGTTACTCGTTCGTCAACTCAGCTAGCAGCATGTTCCCAAGCTCCCTTGCCACCTGACACTACTTCCAAAGCACTCTTGACACAAGACGAGTTGGCAAGATCAGATGAACCTTGTGAGCTTCAACAGCTAGAAGGCAGTTGCTGGACCAAAGTTACAATTGCATGCTTCTTTATATGTAGTCTCACAGTTTGATGTACACTAACACTTCCTATGTTCGTTGTTGGACTAGCACCTAGGCACAAGAAACATCAGGGATAATGCTCGATAGGTTAACTAAATATAGAGGAGGAAGAATGGAGATCCATTTTGAGGCAGGTCTAAAAAGGCCACGGGATGCTACAGAGTCATCCAAGTTAGTATCAGAGGCATCGGTTACCGTTAGGTGTCATGCACGTATCCTCCCAACATGGATTCAGTACAGGAATGGCAAAGACGAAATCCAGTTCAACAGCTTCCTCGACCATTTATATGTAAGTATGGTTATGTATGTAAACTAATAATATCGGCTTGCTCTGTCCCATACTTTATAGGTTGCTGATAATGAGACTACCATAATTTTCAACAGATGAGGTTCAAGTTGGATAGCCAAGATGATGCAACCAGACAAGCTTGCACCCATCTTTTCAAGTCTGCTCTGCGACATTATCGGTATAACTTGAGGAAAACTCACTTTGAAGGCAAGGCTAATAGTGAACTTGCCCAAACATCTCCAGTGGAAAATATACCGGATGAAGACTAGAGAGGCCTCGTTGAACACTGGTCTGATCCAAAGTATCAAGTATGTTATATTTATGTGATTAGATCACATGTTAAACTCGTATTTACGCATGTGCCTCACAAATCTATCTTCTTGTAGGTGAACTATTCCAAAAACAAGGCCAACCGTACGAAAGTGAAATTCCAACAGACGGCAGGATCTCGTAGCTATATTGCACACTGCGAGGCTCTTGTAATAGCTGATGTTTCACTCTTTTCGCTGTGCCATATTATCAGATCTATATTGACTTGTTCCAAATGCAGAAGAAAGCCCACAAGGACCAAAAAGTACCTGAACCAAATGCTATGGAAATCTTCAAGGACGATCACACCAGCAAGACGAAGGGCATGACTACACCAGTCAAAGCCGCTGTTGTAACTCCTTAATCCTCATGCCTTTTAACTACTACTTAATCTGACTTGTGCATTGAACTACATGGTTTGCAACCAATGTCTATTACTCTTTTCAATTTTATACACAATTGTCTTAGCGTATCATTGCACCTTACAAGGTTTAAAAGAGAGGAGTGATGTTCATCTTAGTCTGTAATCGAGTTCCATGCTGGACTTGCCCACACAATGTTACAATTGCCTGTTTATCTGTTCTTAGTTGTTTTGTGATATGAATGATGTCATACTATGCTTACCGTATTATAAACTTTGTCTCTTTATCCTTAGATGTCAATACAATGTGAAGAATATTGCAATACATTAGCCATGGTACATGGTCATATGTTTGGAACCTGGTTTTATTGTGTACTTTACAATAAAATACAACTAATATTTTCGACAGGTTCACGAGAATAAGTTTCGTATTTAGAGCAAAGCTATTTTGTTTGGTTTTGCTACCTCCTTTATATCTTTTGTTCTGGTACTACTAATGTAAAAACTCAACTTTTCAGCAAGCTGTGGAAAAATGGTGGAACCACCACCTTCTGAAGATGACGAGGCAACTATAACCGCAATGTCACCTCTTGTCGCAGTGGGTCGGTACCTGTCCACTAACTGTTCCAAAAGCATGTTCCTGCGTAATACTGGGTTGGTTGTTAAGGCAATCTTGTCCAAACTGCCTCATGATCAAGATATGCAAGCTCAAAACACAATGTTATATCTGTGCTCCAGACACAAGTCCATTCCCGAACAGAGACCCTTTGTGAAACAAGGACAACCATTGTTTGATGTCATCAAGATATGCATGGTTTTGAATCCAGACTATCAGACATTGCTATGTTCTTCATGAGCCTAGGAGAAATGAAGGCGAAGGTTATGGTGCTCCATCGGACAATACAACATGAAAACATAACAGTCAGATCAAATGAACTGGGCATCAGAACTTCTGGTGGTGCATTTATCTGCCAGACTATTAACTTTTATGCCAACCTTCCTTTTGTTTTATGGTTGTAATTTGTTTTGTTGCGATACAAAATTTATTCTTAACATGCAGCCACCGGCTGAAGAAAACAGCAAGCTGTTTTTGTATAGTGTAGGGTCTTCCCTATATTTGCAGTGGTGGCGAACTTTGATGCCCAGTGGATGTAATTTTGTAATTGCCTTAATAGCCAAGCGTTAGTTTCGGGCTTATTATTTCCTAGTCTACTTTTTCCTTCGTTTGCTAGTGGCTGCAACAACCATGGGCCATATATGGACCGTGATAACCTTGAGCCTGCTACAGGACATAAGATCCATGGGCCTACTACGGGCCGTTGGATAAATGGGCCTCCGACGGGCCGTAGAATCGGTGGGCCTCGGGTCATTGGATAAATGGGTCCACATGGGCCGTAAACGGGTGTAATTGGTATTACGCCAGCATGGTAACGGGGCATTAATAGGTCGGAAGACAGCAAAGGCTTAGTTCTTTCATAGGTATAACGGGTCATTAATGGGCCCGGATATAGGAGGATGGGCTGGAAACGGAGCAACGGGTTAACATGCCAGAAACGGGCTGATTCTAACCACGGGCCGAATTTGGCCCGTTAGGGGAACAGGCCAGTAATGTGCCAGAAGTAATCGAGGGCCAAAAAGGATCCCAAGAACATATGGGCCCTCAGTAGGCCAAAAGCTAACACGGGTTGAAAAGGGCCCATGTGAATCATGGGCCATTAATGGGTACAAAGAAATTTATCGTTCATTATGGGCCAGAGTCACCGTGGGCTACTAAAGGGCCTAAAGATATGAAAGGCCTCATATGGGCCGAAAGGTATCATGCTCCATACATGGGCCAAAAGTGAAAAAGGATGGTGTTGAAGAAGTGTGATTAGAATAATAGTACTGGCACTGGTTCATGAGACATAAACTCATCACAAGTAGAAGCCGGTAGAAGTAGAGAAAGATCGACATGGAGATGGAGCTACGACAGTGGAGCAAGCCGGCTCCAAAAGGAAGATGGACTACCTAGGACGCTGGGCTGTAGCTAGAAGGGCGGTTGGGACACGACATCAGCCCATACCGTGCTCACCCCTGATTGGGACGCACCGACTGTGGGTTTTCTCACTCGCCGATGTCGACCGCGTCTACGCAGAACATTGTTACCTTCCCCGAGCTGCGGGATCAGGCCCGTCGTTCTATGCTTGTGAAGAGAGCAACCTAAGCAAGCAGGCTTGTAGCTTAGGCTCCTGCTAGTGTATATATAGTGGTTTTCTTTTTCTCTCCATCAACCATTTTAAATTGCGTACATGTTATTCAAGAGTGAAATGATGGTTGCTTCTTCCGACTAACTTATTGTGTGATTTGACTGCTCCTTAGTGGCCCCTACACGTACCCACCCTACGTGTATGCAACAGTCACACGTACACATGGACGCAAAAACGCGCGCGATGCCCTAATGCATGCATGTCCGAGCACACGACGGAACACACACGGTCACGCTCAAGTGCTCAACCTACACATGCATGAACATACATACTCAGTCAGGGTGAGCTAGTGACCGTATAAACACCGGAAAATATATATATTGAGCGCAATGAGCGTATTATGAAGTCCACTAACCGTATTTTTACAAATATGCAGTGACAAACAGTGTATTTATCTCGTTTGAAATTAAGCCATATTAACCGGAGAGGAGGCAGTATGGACTAGCATTACTTTGCTGTGTCCCATCAACTTGCCGAACGAGGAGAAGGTTGCAGGACGGGAGAAGCTTGCGCGCGGTGGCTCGCAGGACAAGGAGAAACTTTTGACTAATGCAAGCTCTCCCTCGCTCAGGCGGTGGACGTGCAACAGTTAATTTGGTGTCAGATTGCCAGAAGCATACACTATACTACTAGTGCTATTATTGTTCGACTTCCCGAATAGGCGAACAGCCAACGCAAAGTTTACTACTACCTCCGTCTAGGTGAGTAAATCATCTTAGGCTGTGCACCTTGACCAAGGAGGAGGGGAAAATGAGAGACATTAATGTTTATTTGCTAATTAATAGTATTGCATGCAATGAACTAACCACTACATGTCGTGTTTGATAGTCTCAAGTCATTAAAAGCATGCACATCCCTCATCTCTTATTGGTTGATATGTTAAGAAACAAGAAACGATGTAAAAGTTAATGCACCGGGCCTAAGTGTTTTGGGATTATTTGATTTTCGTAAGATGACTTACACACCAAGACGGAGGGAGTAGTACTAGTACTACTACTATAGTCTATAAAGGTACGTACTATACAAGTACTAGGAACCGGATGGAGGAGCGTCTGCACTCTTATTATAATTTTAAAATGTGATAAAGCAATCTTCAACACATTTGGTTCTCTTCGAGGTTTCTCGCATGTGATAATGGAAGTTGATTGCATGGAACACTCGCCACAATTCTCACTTAATTCTGGCTCATATCCTATTACAAATAGTAGCACTCGGTAATATTTCCTCTTTTTTTTGTTATTCAGCATGTAAACAGGCCAGCAAACCTTGCGGCGCATCTTCATGCAAACCGTGCTTGCTGCACTTTGAATGTGGCCGAGAGCTGGCTTGATGAAACACCTCACTTCCTACTCTACTTCTTTTTTTGCGGGGTACCTCGCTTCCTAGTGACCAGTGTCTTGGCTGATCGTCCTAAGAATGCTTATATATGAATAAAGCTCTCTCATTTACCCGCGAAAAGGATTAAGCCATATTAACCAGAAACGAGGGAGTATGGACTAGCACTACTTTTTGGTGTGTCCCGTCAACTCACAGAACAAGGAGAAGCTTGCAGGACAAGGTCAAGCTCGCTTACGCCTTTTGACTAATGCAACCTACCCTCATTGGACATGCATCAGTCCATTCGGTGTCAGATTGTCAGAGGCATACACTGTAGTACCCAACATGCGGAGTACCATCATTGTTCGACTTCACGAAGAGGCGAAGAGCGAAGCGCAGTAGTACGAGTAGTACTACTACTAGAACCGCATGGTGGAGCATCTATACTCTTATTTTTTTATCTCTGATAAAGTACACGTTTATTCCGGAGAAGGGTGGAAAACGGCAGCCCAACATGTAATGAATGATATCGATCAACCAACCATGCTCGAATATATCTTGGCCTCCGTGCGAGCCTGTCTGTGTGTTCTCGCTCCTTGTCTCTCTCAAGGAATGGCGGGTTGGCTCTTTGCCGTCAATTGAGATTGGTTTGCTCACACTCCTGTCCCACATGTCAGTGATATGCCAAGAGGAGGTGCGTTGACCGACTGGACATATGCGTACTTGGTTTCGCACCTTCATACTACTCCTCCCTCCGTCACAGGTTACAGGGCGCGCTTCATTATGATGCATTTCTCTCAATGCATTTCCACCACCGGAGAGACTTTAGACGCGTTTGGTTTAATGCTCAATTAATTAGGGCGTGGTAACCGCAATCAAGTCCACAATTTTCTCTCCATGTACTGTACTACTACAGAGTGGAGTAAGTGCATGCATGTGTGTACCCGGGGTGGAAGCACTGCATGCATGTGTGTACGCATTATTCCCTCTAGTAATAGACGTCGTGCTATAACTACCAATGCTATTTTTCAGAATGATCGCTAGTCGCCTTGGTCCCACAATTTTTTTTCTTTTTTCTGAAGCGCGCTGTATAAACAGTGACGGATGGAATAGTATGAGTGGATTCAAAGAAGAGCGTATTGATGGTTGCTTCTTCAGAGCAACTTACAGTGGGAAAGGTGGGGCTTATGATTTGATTGCTCATTACTCACTATTAATGCGGCGCAACGACCGGGCTGAGTCTCCCATGCGGTTGTGCACTACCCCCTCGGTTCTTAAATATACTTCGGAGTATTTGTCTTTCTAGAGATTTCAACGAGTGACTACTCAAATATTTGTCTTTTAGAGATTTCAAATGGACTGGCACATATGGATGTATATAGAAATATTTTAGAGTGTAGATTCACTCATTTTGCTCCGTATGTAGTCACTTGTTGAAATCTCTAGAAAGACGAATAGAATATTTAGGAACGGCGGGAGTACACATACGAAGCAAAATGAGTGAATCTACACTCTAAAATATGCCCGTTTGAAATTTGTAAAAAGATAAATATTTAGGAACGAAGGAGTATAATTTTGTGCATGGCACATGGACTCGGATGATGAAGAGGCTTCTGGCAATGCTATCAAGCTTCCATCATTTGTTTACATAATTGACATACTATACAAATAATTTTCCAGCGACATGAAATTGTACAATGGTGTGAGCTTTCAGCTTTTGTTTCACGTGTCTTGCCATCGATGCTCTTTCGGAAACAATAAAAAACTAACTTCCTTGCTAATGCAGTCAATTATTAGCAGATCAGAGCTAATAATTACATCACAACTGAAGACAGAGTTGTGAGAAGGTGTTAAATTAAAATTGATCCATGCTTTCATTGGCAACAACGTCCCCCCAGCTCTGTCTATATCAACAAGGCATGTTGGGAAAAAAGTAGGTGTCTGGAGCATGCAACATTCCGATCATTTTGTGCAGTTCCACTGAAATAGAGCTGAGCATTCCTGTTCCAAAGATATTAAGTGTGATTACGATAATAGAGGACTGCTGATGAAACAATAAACACACAAATAGAAGCCGGTCACCTTTGTAGTATCTCTTGAGACTAACTAGTTGGAGAAGATTAGGCTCGGAGTTGGATGAGGAGGATAGAGCAAAACCAATATCCCTTTGTGCAGTCGCACTAAAATGTAGAGACGTTGCCCGAGTGACATTTTAGTACAACTGCACATAACACTCTTAAGAAAAAAGTGATTTGTGTAGTTCACCAAAAGGTCTCAATAGCAACAAGGTGAAATGGATAGCCCTGTTTGCAAAAAAGAGGTAGAAAGGAAACAATTACTGGCCAATAACAGTTGAAGACACATGCGACGACAAAAAAAGAAGCATATTCCTTGTACTAAGGGAAGATAACAACACGGTTGTGTTTGTCTAAAACGGTGTGAGGACGAGAATACAATATGGAAAGTACGCCGGACGAGCTACACTTTGGGCAAAGAAGTATGGAAGATCCACATGCACCGACGTGAGAAGATGGGAGTGGAGCAAGGCCGGAGGGGATACCTGGAGGTCGTCGGGATGTAACTAGGTGAGCGGCAACGGGCGGAATCTGCGAGCAGGTGGCGTAGGCCCTGCCGCACTGGAGCTTGGTCAGAGAGAACGGCGTGTACCGCAGATCGGGACGTGTTGCCTTGGCACCGTCGAACGGAGAAACGATGCACTTCCTCCCTTTCCCCCACCGGACAAGATGCGGCCGGATCAGTGACCAACGGTGAGAGAGAGAGAGAGGCCACCGCACTGCGTTTCCCCCGGCGGACGGGATGCGGCCGGATCAGTGACCAACGGTGAGAGAGAGAGGCCACCGCAGCCTTGTGTGAGATACTCTAAAGAGCGACAAACCAGGCAGGCAGGCTCCATTGTATATAGTGAGCGGACTACCTTTTTCTCCATAAAAATCGTTTTATATTCTGTGTACGTGCCATTGAGCGCTATAACTTTATTTAAAAATAACGTGGCAACGTGTCAAGTCGAACTTTGTTTGGTGCACGCGTGGTACACGGCCTCCCTAGGTAAACAACCGCTACAGGCATTCAAATTAGCACGTGGGATGCCATTTTGTAAAGAAATGAGCTCCACCGTGTACCCACGCGGGTGTGGCTGGGCACGAAGCATGAGTACGTGCATGGTGCACCTATTCTCTTCTTGTATACATACACCACCTACGTGGGGTTGTGTGAGAGAGATACAAACCTAGAGAGATATAGTGTGTGGGTTCTTGAGAGTTTTTTTTGGGGGGGGGGTTCAATCAAAAAATGTGACATATGCAATGTGTGTGAAATAGAGTCCTGGATATAACATATATATAGAGGGGGCAATCCACGAGAAGAGAGTGGAGGTATCATCGGCTTGAGGTGTCCATATAATCGAAGAGAGGGATGATGTGTGTGTGTGTGCGTGCGCGATCGATAAAGAGTGCCATCGAATTTGTGTGTGCCCACGTCAAAGATATAGAGTGGCTAGCCTACCGGAACGTGAGAGGGGACATGTGCAGTTTGTCTCTGTGGCATGGATACCTACCCGCAGCGCTCGACTATCGGTGTGTGGTGGGGGAAGAGGGAGGCCCAATTAACTATAGAGGTATAATGGCTGGTATATGTGTGGAGGAGGAGAGAGGCCTACCTCATGTATTAAGGAGATCGATCTGCCTCATGTATTAAGGGAGATCGATCGGCATCCATGCATATGTGCAGGAGAGGGATAAGGTTGGGAGAGAGATAGAGCTAGAGTGTTGGAGGGGGTGGTAGTGGAGTTGCTTCTAACAAATGGTGGGATAGGCTTGCTAGACAAAAGGAGGGCACGCCCGCAATACCAATAAGAGAGGAGATGGCTGCTTGTTGTCTGTGCATGTGCGTGTGAGAGACGGGTCAGGAGGCATGTAGGAGGTTGTACGAGAGGCATACTATATCGAGGGGGGAGGAGTGTGCGAGTACGACAACGATGAAAAGATTGGTGGCAGTGAGGCATGGACATTGACAAGAAAAGAGGGGAAGCTTGTGTTTGTGCTAGGCATACCTGGCTAGATAGGCATATCGATTGATGTGTGCCGTAAAGAAGGAGCTTGGGGGGTCTTCACACACCGTGGGTGAACGACCTAAAGTGAAAAGACGAATTTGCGCCATGGATCTAGAGAATGCTGAGGGAGGGTGAGAGGGATGCGGGCGTGTGCATGCACAAGAGAAAGTTAGCGCTAGCTACAAAGATAAGAGGGTTGTGTGGGTGTAAAAGACGAATAGAGATCATATATACTTCATTATAAAAAGCGAATTCGGATATTTGAAGAATTTATCATAGTGTTTTAAACCGACGCATGTGTGAATATATATAACGGTGATACACATGGTGTGGTTATGAACATGTTATACTACATTTAATATATTTTATCTCTAGTCTTATAAAAAACGGAGTTGTTGTTGATGGTGTGCCTGCCATCCTGCATTATAGGCCGTCCGATTTATATTTGGCGGATAGCAAGGAAACTATGATGGTTGAAGTTGGCAACAATCATGATTGTAGATTCTTATTGAAATAGAGAAACGAATTCAAATTTAGTTCGAATTGCAGCGGTAGTATAGACATTTGGAATGCACTAAAATGTTGGTATGAGTAGGTTACATGCATTATACAGCAAGCAAAAAAAAATTTAATCGGACATAACATGGATTCATACTCCCTCCTTCCATCTATATAGGGCGTAATGAGATTTTTATGACCGCCTTTGAATATTGACAAGATTAATCATGACATGCACAATGTGAAAATTATATCATTGAAACAACCTTTCAGAGATGAATTTAATGGTGTGCTTTGTGTAAGTTGCATGTCATATATCATTGCTCTAATATTTGGTCAAAGTTAGCATCGAAAAACGCACTAGGCCCTATATAGATGGAAGGAGGGCGTAGCTTTGAATAGCATTTGTATAGTAAAACGGGGCAAGACTCTCTCTTTGTGTGGTGTGAATAGTTTTATTTTTTTCGTTTTCTTTTTGGTTGAGGGAAATGCGAATTGATTTGGTACGTCCAAGTACAATATTACTACACATTAGGCTTGTCCCTAAAATTCAACCCGCGTCTTGTTATATCCCGAAAATTCAGATATCGTGCTCCCAAAACTGGCGACTTCACAACCCGCGCCTTGCTATCCCGAAATTACAACGCGCGCGAAAACTCCCTCCAGCTGCCAAATCCCGACACGCGAAATCCCCCTTCTAACCCTGAGCCGAAAGGGTCGCTAGTTCAAATCGGCGGGGGATACTTTTGTAACACACCCTACATTGTGGACAATCGCGTCCCTAAGTCATGCTTCACCCCCTCCCATCGCCCCCTTTTTGCCATTCGAAATCCCAGGCCGCCATAACCTCTCCGCTCCAGCCGTGGAACCCCACCCTCCTCTGTCCGCCACGTCACCGCTGCCCAGCCGGAGCCTCTTCCCCCGATGATGTCGTCCACCGCAACAGCTCGATGTCCCTCATCCACCTCCCCGGATGAGGATCCGTCGTCCATCTCGCCGTCCCGCCGGTTCAGCCGCCCCGTCCTGCACCTCCAAGGAGCTGCTCCGACAATCGCCTCGTCTATCGCAACTGCTCCATCCCCATAGCGCCGCCTTAACCTGCTCCACCGGAACTGCAGCATCCTCGCCGACTCCTCGTACAAAGCCGAGGCCTACTCGGCGCCACCAAAGAGGTTATACACTCATCGAATTGCACCTTCTCCTTAACTCGACCTCTCGGCACCAACGGTGCTCCATCCCGCACCCCCATGGAGCGGCTGCCTTAAAGCCGGCGCCGCGGGCGACATCTCCATGGCAGCTCTCCCCCAGTGCGAGGCCCCTTCGGCGATTGTGTCCATACCAGCCAGATCTGCTGTTGCTGCTCCGGCTCTCGCTCACGCTGCTGCTGCTGCTCCGGCTCTCGCTCGATCGCTTGCTCGCCCAGCTGCTGCTGCTGCTCTCCCCCTCGCTCGTGCTACTGCTCTGCTCCGATTAAGCCACACTTCGACTGAATCAGCTTTTGGGTCAGTCAATTTCCAGGGGTTGGGGGCGGGGGGCTCGCCGGAGTTAAGGAAGAACCACCCGCAGCAGGGACGGGGGCTCGCCGGAGAGGTACCCCACTATCTATCTTAGGGTTCAGGGTGGGGGCGGGAGGCCTAGAGGGCTGGCTGGGGCGGCGATGGCAAGTTGTTTCGGGGCGGCGAGGCGGCGCTAGGGCCGGCAGTTCGGCTAGTGGTGGCTGGCGGCTCAGGGAGGTGCAGGTTGAAGATGAAATGCAGGCCCTCCCTAAACTACATGTCAAGTGCCTCTCTGCTACCATTGTGTTCAGTTTCGGCAGTAGCATTCAGATTCCACAGTAAATTTCAGTTTCCACAGTTAAGTTCAGAGTCAACAGTTTTTACCTCATCTGTTGTAGTTAGGTGGTTTTTGGTGATGTTAATTTTACATCCATTTTACATCATCTATTGGAGATCTATTAGAATCCCACTTGAGATTGACGATGTCTGTCTTGCGCTGCTTCAGCCTTGACGTCTTACGGCTCACCGGAGCTGCTCCAATGACAGAACGATCCATCACAACAGAGCAGTGCCCTGGACGCCGTCTACAAATTCCTCAGATCTTCCTCCACACCTCCGACAGCCACCTCTGCTTCAATTGCTTCAGCGACCAACCCAATGATGTTGAGGTCGACACAGCTACGGCAAAGAGGTTCTACACTTGTTGCATCACTTATTACTATACATTCACGTCGATCCATTAGGGCTATTTTGGTTCAACAGAAAAACGTCGATCCATTGGTTGTTACCATCACTCTATATTTCTGCATGCTCTCCTTACATAATCTCACCATATTTTTTCCGTATGCATGTCAGATATTGTACACAGTCATGCTAAACATGTAGAGAAAAGAGAAGATTTTTGCGTGGCAATACAATGTCATGCAGACATCGCTCCATGGTGGGTTCAATGGCAAACCCTCCCCACCCCTCTCCAGATTGTAATCCAGAGGAAGATATCTGTTCTGAGGCGGATTCAGACGCCGCTGACCACTCCTGTTTACCCCCCAAGTTGTTTGCTCTACCTTGGCATGACGATGTTAGTCATATCATGCATATGTTGCCTTGCAGTGCCTACTTTTGACATCATATATGTCATCTGCTTAGTTTAGACATGTTCTGTAATGCCACCTGTTAAGTTTCTATATCATATATGGGAATTATGCAATCTCATGTCTTTTAGCTACCCATAATATATGTGAAATGTGCAATGCCATCCTGTTTAACCAGGCATCATATATTTGAATGATATCTTGCCCATATTTTTCTTCATTACATTTCCATTTGTCGACAATGTTTGTACATTAAACTACTCTTCCTGTGAATCAGCCATTTGGGTGGGAGATGGAAAAATCTGGAGTGAAAACAAGGCCTTTAGAGCAGACAGTGCTACCTGTCAAAGCAGATCTCTTGTTGGGTCCCGATAGCTCCTCAGATATTGATTCAGAGACAGATGACCAGTCCTATTCCCCCAGTTAGGTGTATACTCTAACTTGGCATGGTTATACTGCTCATATCATGCATACGGTGTCTTGCATTGCATAATTTAGACATCATATACACAATATTCAACACCATCTTCTTAGTTCAGACATCATATCGAATGCCCTCTGTTTAGCATATAAATCACATATGTGAATTAAATGATGTGATCCTGATTACTTAGATAACATGTAGGTGAATTATGTCATGCGATCCTGTTTAGTTATTCATCATATCTTTGAATTATGTTATGCTATGCTATCCAGTTTAGATAGACATCATATATGTGAAATTATGTCATGCTATCCGTTTTAGTTAAACAATATACATGTCAACTATTTCATGCCCTCTTTTTTCCACACTATCTATTGCATCTGTCTCTCATACAATGTCTGTACATTCAACTATGTTTCCTGTTTATCAGCCATTTGAATTGGAGCGGCTAATGTCAGTATCAAGCGGACTAAAAACACGGTCTTCCAATAAAACAGTGCTACCTCTTGGTGGAGATAGCACCTCGGTTGTACATGCACAAGAACTAGCCCTACCACACATAACCCAAACTCTCGCAGATTGTACCCCTACTGCGATGGACAAAGAACCAGCTTCAACCAATCTAACCCCAACCCCAGCCGATAGTAACCAAGTTCCTGTTGACACAGCACCATCTCCACCATAGAGCTCCCAAACAAGAGCAGTTAGTAAGGCAGCTCTAGTGCCCAAAGGGCCAGTACTATCACGGCGAACCCCAACTCCACCAGTTAGTACGCCTATTCCTGTGGAGGAAGCACAACCAGCTAGTCGTAGTTTAGCATCTATCGCATTTGATGTTGTTAAATCATATGTGTGTGTCTTCCCATATTGGAAATATTATACTGAAGATGAAGGAAAATGCCAGTTGCAGGTGTTTGTCCAGGAGTTATGTGTAAGTAATGTTATTCATGACAACTACTTTGCTTCGTCCCATTATAATACATCAAAATTTCCCATTTTTCTCTATAGAGAAGGACCGATTTGGAAACTCAAGATGAGGTAACCTGTGCTAATACCTCTGCTGTCTTCAAGAATGCTTGGTGGCAGTATCGGAATTATGTGAAGAAAACGTACTTCACGGGCAAAGAAGCTCATCAAATTCCCTTACATTCTCGTGAGACACATTTACTCGACGATGACTGGGAACGCCTTGTTCTGTACTGGTCCCGAACCAAGAATGTGGTAAGGTCTATGAGCTGTGACACCCCAAAATTTTAACCTTGTTTTATTAATTAAAATTTTGCCAGGAAACTTAATCTTGTATTTTCTGGATTTCCTTTTGATTTCAGAACCCCTTTTCTTTAATATTGAGGAGTTTTACCCCAAGTGGAAACTTTCCAAAAATGTTATTGGACTTCTATGCTCTCTCAATAAAACAATTTTTTTAATCAGTGGTTTTATTTGCATAATTATTTCTCCTGAGCTTTATTCTTTTGAAATGATTATTCATAAGTTTTGGAGCCTCTTTTACACTACAACCATTTGATCAATGCATCCAAAATTTTCACCAAAATTTGGGGATGACATATGATGTCCCTAAATCACTTTTATGCAAAAACATCTTCTGTTCATTGGAGATTTTGAGCTCTACACCTAATTTTCAAATCTGGTCCAGTGGGCAATTTTGCACTACAACCTATTTAAATATTTATTTAAAACTTCCACCAAAATTAGGGGAGGTCAGTAGGAGTATATTATCCATATTTATGCAAAAACCCAGTTATGTCCTTTGAAATTTTTGAGTGAATCAACCTCATTTTCATTCTGGTCCAACTTGGGGATTTGTACTGCAACCATATTTTTACTTGCTCTTTTACCCGTGGTTCTTTTTCCTACTTGTAGTCCTTCCTACAAAACCCTTAAGTCCATGAACATGAACCCATTGGAATATTTTTGGTCCATGAAATGACAGCCTTTAGTTTCTGCCCAAAATTGGTTTTCTCAAATATTTGCACTAGCAAGTTTCTTTGTTTGACAAACTAACCTGACCACCACCACCTACACCTAAGGAGACACAGATCTGGAGATTTTGGCCACTCCAAGAACTGCCTAGATGCCTTTAGCATTTTGCCAAACACCTTGAGTGCATGAGCAGATTTGGCATAAGTTTTGGTTTGCATTGTGGACTTGATCCTCTGATCAAACTAGCTTGTCCACTAAGCCTCTGGAATACCCTAGCTTAATCCTGTTAAACCCCAGCTCCACCCTAGCCTCCTAGCATGCACTGGCATTACGCCGAGCGCCTAGCGTGCGTGCTCTGGGCGCGCCTAGAGCGCACGTTTTGCACGCGCGTGCACCGAGCCGCCGCGTCGCGCCCCTGGCCCTTGCTCGCCTGCAGAGCCGCACCCCACCCTCGACCACTCGCCAGAACGCACCAAGCTGCCCTGGTGCCCTACAGCACCGCCGTCAGAACCCCCTTGGCGGTACACCGGCGGCACGCCGGCGTCCGCAGTGCGCCTCTGCCACGGTCGGCGCCGCCTGAGCCACAGCCGCGCGCCAGCTGCCCCTGGAGCAGTCTAAGCTTATCCTCACGCTCGTCTGCAAGCGCTCGTTGGTGCCACGTCGCCCTGCAACAACAGAGAGGCGGTTCGCCGCCGTTCTTATCTCCGGCCGCCTCGGGACTGACCTAACCGCGCTATAAAAGGGGCCCCCGAGCACGTTTGAACCCGAGGCAGCCTAGCACCACCCCTCTAGCGCGCCCCACGACCAGAAGCAATGGCGGGAGGCCTTCTTCCTCGCCTCCGACCGATTCGGCCGCCGCCGCTCTCCGGTCCGTTTTGTTGCAACCAGGCCCCCTCCCGTCCAGCCACCGCCACCACCCGACTCCCCTTCGTCTTGCGGAGCCGCCCAAACCCCCAGCCGCGACGGAGATCCACCGTAGACCCAAACCCCCAATTCACCCGTAGCCTCCGGCCGCCGCGAAGCTCATCGCCGGCGACTCCCTCTGCCCCCAACTGCCTAACGACCACCGGGAGGACCGCCCTGGAACCGCTGATCCATCCCCGCCCTCTGCTCCCTGCGAGGAACCGCCGTTCGCCGGCAAGCATCACCGGAGTCCCGCCTCCGCTCGGGCAGAGGAAGAGGAGGGAGAGAAGACTGGTCAAACCTGACCAGTGGGCCCCGTGGACCCACTTTCAGTGACCCACGCACCGTCCACGCTGGATAAGTGGAGACGTAAAATTAGAGTACGTGTTCGACGTGTACACATATTCGAATCGTTTTTCTTTTTCTGTTTTATTTTAAAAACAGATTTTTGACCAAAACTTTGACTGTCTATAACTTTGTAAATATGACTCCAAATGAGTTGATTCTTTTTCCTACCTCTATCAAATATTGTCTAGTTTATTTTCAGATTTATTTGAAAAAATTTCAGACAACTTTTTGGTACTGTTCTTGAAACTATATATTGATTCAAAAATATTTTTAAATAGGATTTTTGGAGAGGAGAGAAAGCTTTCAAAAGTTTTGGAGTGCACCCTGCCTCCCCACAACTTGAAGGCAAGCATTCTGAACCCTAGCATAATTTTTGTGTGTGTTGTCTGACACGGTTGCAATACCACCTCGACACGGAGTATCCATTGTTCAAAACTCATGAGTGCATTTTTATGATTCATGTTGTTGGAGTTTGATATGCTTGGGATAGTAGTCACCATCACATGCCTCTCATGCATACCGGAAGGAAACCGGGAAAGCCTCTGTCTTGGGTAGACACGAGCTTGTCTCCAGTCATTGAGACGATTGTGTCCGGTACGACATAGTGAGACATGATGAGTGGTGGTTATGTCTGTTGGTTGAAAACATATTTGTTATGCTAATCATGCAGGGAATACTTAAACCTCCTGAGTCAACCATAGATCGAGTCTTGTTCCGGTAACCCCCACACTTGTTTTGTACTACCACTTGTCCCTACCATAGGTAGGGTATGGTTCAGTAAGTTGTCAACCCCCTTTCTAGAACACACCGTACAGAGGGGCCGGGATGAGGGTCCCATGGCCATGGATTAAAGCCAGTCATCCGGTCAGGGGGCATGGGTGTTTCGGTTGTAGCCGAGGGGGTAGCTCCCCCAGTTTGCGCGCGGTATAAATTTTGTGATCCCATGCTAATCGAGGTTGTAGCCTCCCCACTTATAGTTTTGCTTAATGAGTGTCGTGGGTGATTCCAGACACCGATGAGTCAAGCTGGTGTGTGCGGTTGGGTGTGTTTTCAACTAAAAGACCGTAAGCGGATTTAGTCCAGATGGACTAACAGAATCCGTTACTCGTGGGTAAAGAGTACACCCTCTGCAGAGATTATATCTATTCGAGTAGCCGTGTCCATGGCTAAGGACTACAGTCTGGGTTGGGTCAAGTGTCGGTCTTCGGAGGAAAAACAACTAAGTCAGAACATTGATTTTGACCAGTGACATATGATGATTATCATTATTATTATTGTGGACTAACTATTTTCATTACTTGATTTATTGAGTATCCCTGGGACGGTTCTACCTCCTGGATACTCACTGTGATCATTCTGTTATAAGCCCTTTATGTGGTGTCGCATAGACGCCCGACTGTGGCATGTTCGTTATTTATTTACCATATAAGCCCTTTACGTGGTGTCGCATAGACGCCCGACTGTGGCATGCTTGTCATTTATTTACCATATGAGCCCTTTATGTGGTGTCGCTGAGACGCCCGACTATGGCATGTTTGTTATTTATTTACCATATAAGCCCTTTATGTGGTGTCACTGAGACGCCCGACTGTGGCATGCTTGTTATGTATTCACTTTATAAGCCCTTTATGTGGCGTCGCACAGACGCCCGACTGCGGCACATTTGTTACTTATTTCACTTACGAGCCCTTTCTGTGGTGTCGCTCAGACGCCCGATTGAGGCATCCTATTACTACTCTCTAATTGCATTATTCATGTGTTACGTGAATAACTTGCTTGCGTGCATCATGGATTTTATTTCTGTGACTGACATTATGATCATAGAATATTTCAGAGCATGATTATCGTTTGTTATATTATACCTGTGTTCATAATGTTTGCGAGTACATTCAAAGTACTCACTGGCTTGTCCCTGGCTATTGTCTTGGCCAGATTTCTTGCTTGGAGAGGAGCGTTGCGATGACAGCCCCGGAACCTAATCAATGGTGATAGCAGCCTCGCGAAGATAGGAGTTAACCTGGTCAGTTGTTCCTATGGGAAATGGAGTCCCATAGACGCCGATGATCCACAAACCGCTTCCGCCATCAACCACTAGAAACCTTGTGTTGTACTCATAGGCCAGAATGGTCTTGTACTACATATCATGTATTTTGCTTGGAGTTATTGTATCAAGTTTGTGTCTCGCCAGCTAACAGTAATCCTGGGGCTGGTGAGCATAAGGGCTATTTTCTGGGAAATTTATGTCCCGAAATCCGGTCCTGACATGAGCTCATTTTCTATTTTTAAGTATTATATTCTTGCATCTTACTGTACTATGTTCATGTAGAACAAGTGCCTAAACCTGAAGAACAACTGTTCTAATTTAAGATTCCATTGCTATCTTAGTTCAAAAAAGCGCTAGGCGTTAATTGTGCGTTTTGCCACCACCTTGCGCTTTACTGACCAAAGCGCATGCTTATGCGCAGTTATGCAAAGATTATGCGTAGTTATGCGCAATGCGTTTTGCCAACGCCTAGAGCCTAGGTGCGCTTAAGCGCTCACTTAGGCGCGCCTTTTTTAACTATGATTGCTTTGCTCTTGTATTACTATATTTACTCATACAATCTTATTTTTAGATTGAAGGATCCAATCGAAACTCCAATGGCACAGCAGGTATGTTCACGCATGTTTGTTTAACAGGTTTGCTCTTATCAATAGCTCTATTGATTTCAATTTCAATTGTGTATACATTTGACTTTCATATCATGCACATTACTAGCATCACAACAGAGCCAATAGTGTTGTTGTACATGCAGACCTGTGGTACCCATCTGAAATCTTGTTGTGCCGTGTAGTTTCCCACGCTTTGTGTTCTTTCACTGCTGCTTTGTCTTGAACTGATATGATTTGAACCGTGTCTCTATTTTGATTTGGCAAGACAATGCAATGACCATAGGACATAGATATATGTTTGTTTGATGCTTTTATTATGTACTAGTACTTGGCAATAGAAGACTTGGTAGTTTAATCCTGTCCACCTTACTAATGAACTGGTTCACCGAAATGAGTTTCATATACTAGTACATGCTAAACTTGTTATGTGTCTGCTTGTTTCTTCTTTTAGAATGCTGACAGAATATTGGGGAAGAGTGCCTTATTAAGCAATGGTAAAGGAAGTAATGCAGATAAGGTTGAGGATAGTGACACATCCTTGTTGGTCTCCAACAAAGCTGATAAAACAACTAAGGAAGACTATCTTGAAGACAGCGAGACAACCCCAAAGTCCTGTCTTGGTTTAGTGTTCGAGTTACTGGCCACTACCGCTTGCACAAGCTATTCAAACTCACTATCTGAATTAGTTTGGTTTCTTGAGTCTCAACTACAAGCTGAAAGATATTGATCAGCTATGCTGCGATAAGAAGCGGAAGGACTGTGGAAGTCCTTGTAGCATTTAGATGCATACTCTCTAGTGCAACAGCAAGCGTTGAAGGATTTTAGCGCCAAACAGGACAAAGCTAATCAGCTTGCTAAGCTTATTGCCAGCATGGTGGATACCCAGGATAATGTTTCTTGAGCTATTCTGAAGTTGTTTCAATTATGCTCTTATTTTGCTGCCGCGTTTATTTGTACTGGTGGCCGATTTTGACGGCCAGTGTATGTAATGTGCTGCTTTGTTCCCTATATTTGCACTGGTGGCGAACTTTGATGCCTAGTGGATGTAATATGTGTAATAGCGGTAATAGGCTAGCGTTAATTGCTTGCTTATTTATTTCTTTATTGTCTTGTTTAGTTGTTTGCTTGTAGTCACTGCAGTTCTTTTTCTGTTTTTTTCTAGTGGCCACAATAGCCTATTTTTGGTAACTAGGCCAAAATAATCATGGCAACACACGGACTGTTGTAACCATGGGCCTCCTGCAGGCCGTATGACCCATGGGCCTTCGTCCGTCCGTAGGATCCATTGGCCTTCTATACGGGCCGAAGGATCCATCGGCCTTCTATATGGGCCTTAGGGTCCATGGGCCTTCTACAAGCCGTAGGGTCCATGGGCCTTCTATGGTCCGTACGATCCATGGGTCTTCTACGGGCTGTACTATCCATGGGCCTCATATGGGCCGTAGGATCCAAGGGCCTTCTACGGGGCGTATCATCATTTCGCGAATCATGGGCCATACTATTCGTGGACCATAACGGGCCGTTAATAGGCCGTATTTGATAACTCTATGAAAACAGCCCAACAGGTTTTTTTTGACATGAAAACGGCCCAATGTATTAGCGGTCCGCAAACGGGCCGAATGTAACGACGGGCTGAATTTGGCCCACAAGCAGAAAATGACAGTAACGGGCCATATGTAACCGAATGCTGCAAATGATCCCAAGAATCAATGTGCCCTGAGAAGGCCGAAAGATAACTTGGGCTGGAAACGGCCCAATGGAATAACGGCCCATTAATTGGTATAAAGTGATACACTGTTCATTACGGGCCAGTTTCACCACGGGCCATTAATGGGCCAAGAGTTACAAAGGTCCTCATATGGGCCGAAAAAAGTCATGGGCCACACATGGGTCGGAAGTTAAAACGGGCTGAATCATATTGGACGACCCAGATGACGCTACTAGGCCTAATTCGGATAGGGCATAACGGGCCCTGGGTTAGCGGTCTGTAAATGGGCTATATGCGAACAAGCCGTTAACAGGCTTTCCGTGGGCCGGGCCACCACCTTTTGGCGAAGTCAAACGGGCCGGCCTTTTCACACGAATGGGCCTCTGTTGGGCCATGCCACGTGTCGCCGTATCATAGGCGCCTTCGGTCCAATGAGCGGATGACATCTATCCCAACGGTGAGCTGACACGTGTTTCCTCCAGCCAATGATGATTTTACATGTGGAAAATTCCCATTGGACGGGCAGTTAACGGGTTATCGGATCCAAAACCCGACCCAATAGCTTAATGGCGTTCCGTTATGATGGATGCCACGTGTCGGTCACCCTTGACGAAAGCACTTCTGTGACGCGTGATTTATCGTCATGGAAGTGGACACTTCCGTGATGATAATTTTGGTAATGTCATGCAACACTTCTACGACAACACAGGTATGACTATCTTGATTCTGTCATAAAATCGTCATGGATGTACATGCATGACAGAAAATGGGACCTACTGTGACAAACACGTATCATCACGGAAGTGTATTTTTTTTGTAGTGCACCCACCTTCCATCACTACGTCGAGCCCCTCGACACCGATGATTGGCTTCGCAGCATCAATCACAAGCTATGTTCTGCACATGTAGCCCAAGCTGACAAGGTCACGTATGCTGCCTATCATCTTGAAGGCCCCGCCAGCCTTTGGTGGAAGAACTACGAGACCATGCGCCCAGTTGGCCAGATCACCACTTGGGCAGAGTTCAGTGAGGCTTTCCGTGAACATCACATTCCGGAAGGTCTTATGGATCGCAAGCGGGAGGAGTTCTGCAGTTTCACCCAGGGTATACTCACTGTGGATGCATACAACAGAGAGTTAGGAAACCTAGCACGCTATGCAACTGAGGAAGTTTCCACCGATGCCAAGAAGCAGGCAAGGTTCCGCAAGGGACCTAGCCCCGAGCTTTGCCATGATCTCTGACTGCACGAGTGCACTTCTTTCCGGAAGCTAGTGAACAAGGCTATCAGTGCTGAGACAGGTCAGACTGATTTAAAAGCAACACGCAAGCACGGCCATGACACTGGTTCCTCAACCGGTTTTGGCTCTCAGAAGCGCTGGGTGTGGGTGCCTAACACCGCCCTGCCACCCAGGTTCACACTGAGGCCATCCTATCAGGCGCCCTGTCCAACCCAGCAGTATGCACCGGCCAAGTCTTATGGTGGGTCAACCAACAATGCTCTACCATGCACCAGCACAGTGACATGTTTCAAGTGTTGAGAACTGGGTCACTACATGCGAGAGTGTCCCCAGACCAACCCAACCCCAACCAGTTTGGAAAGGCTACTGGCCGTGGCAAGCCAACAGGGAAGGTGTACTACGCCAAGCCGGCCACCGCTGCACGTGGCCATGTGAACTATGTCTCAGCTGAAGAGGCTCAGGATGATCCTAACGTGGTTCTTGGTATGCTCCTTGTTAATTGCCATCCGACATATGTTCTTTTCGATACTGGAGCATCTCATTCATTTATATCCAAGAGCTATGCTCGTTTGCATAACACCGCATTATGTGACATGCCCTCTACCATGGAAATTTCTACCCCTGGATCTAGATGGCAAACTTCTAAAGTAAGCCTTGGGAATGAGATTCATGTTGATAGACTTGTTTTCCTCGCATCATTGATAGCTCTCAAATCTTCAGACATTAATATCATCTTGGGTATGGACTGGATGCTAGCCCATCATGCTAAGATTGATTGCTTCTCTAGGACTATTCAACTTACCCATCCATCGGGCAAGGTAGACAATGTCTTGACCCGAGTAGCTAACCAACAACTATATTCCCTTAATGCCAGTCCTTTGCTAGACCTTGAAGACGATCTGGTAGTCCGTGACTTTCCAGATGTCTTTCGAGAAGAACTGCCAGGTGTCCCACCTGACAGGGATGTCGAGTTTGTGATAGACCTTATCCCAGGAACTGTCCCAATCTCTAGAAGACCCTATAAGATGGCACCACTAGAACTAGCCGAGCTTAAGAAACAACTCGATGAGTCCTTGAAAAAGGGTTTCATCCATCCGAGTTCTTCTCCATGGGCTTGTCCTGTCCTCTTTATTAAGAAGAAGGATGGTACGGATCGGATGGTTGTAGATTATCAACCCGTCAACTCGGTCACAATAAAGAACAAGTATCCGCTCCCCAGGATCAACGACCTGTATGATCAGCTTGCTGGATCCTTAGTCTTGTCTAAGATGGATTTGAGGTTGGGCTACCATCAAATCAAAATCAAGAGCGGGGATATTCCTAAAACGGCCTTTGTTACTTGTTATGGCCAATACGAGTACACCGTCATGTCCTTCGGTTTAACCAACGCCCCAGCCACCTTCTCTTGGTTAATGAAATCGATCTTCATGGAGTATTTGGATAGATTCATCGTGGTATACCTTGATGATATACTCATCTACTCCAAGAATGAGGAAGAACATGCCGAGCATCTAAGGCTTGTGTTGATGAAACTTCGAGAGCATCGCCTTTATGCCAAATTTCCTAAATATGAATTTTGGTTACCAGAAGTGACCTATCTCGGCCATGTAATCTCTGTTAACAGTATTGCTGTCAATCCCGAGCGAGTTCAAGCCGTTCTTAATTGGACTCCACCTGAATTGGTCAAGCAAGTTTGGAGTTTCCTTGGCCTAGTGAGCTACTATCGCCGCTTTGTCAAGAACTTCTCCAAAGTTGCTAAACCTGTAACTGAACTCCTCAAGAAAGATAAAAAGTTCGAGTGGACCCCATAGTGCGAGCACAGTTTTTAGGAACTGAAAAGACGCCTGACATCTGCTCATGTACTGTTACCACCAGATTTCACCAAGGACTTTGTTATTTATTGCGACGCCTCACGACAAGGACTAGGTTGCATACTCCTGCAAGATCGTCACGTAATTGTCTATGCTTCACGGCAATTGCACCCACATGGGGAAAATTATCCTACACATTATTTAGAGCTTGCAGTTGTAGTCCATGCAGTCAAAATCTGGCGACATTACCTTCTCGGTAATCATTTTGAAATCTTCACCGATCACCAGAGTCTGAAGTACATATTCACCCAACCAGATTTGAATCTCAGGCAAAGATGTTGGGTCGAGTTGATCACAGATTTTGACTTAGGAATAACTTAAACCCCAGGTAAAGCCAATGTCATGGCTGACACACTAAGTCGTAAATTTTAGGGATAATTAGATTAATGCCCCTAGTTGTGTCCCACTCGTCAGTTTTACCCCTAATTCCCAAAAGTCATCGGTTCTGTCCAAGTCACTTTGCTCCTCTTATGCTTTTGCCCTTTGACCGTTTGACCGTCAGTTTGAAAACTTCATAACTAATTCATACTAAATCAGAAAAATGCAAATAAGATACCAAAATGTTCAGAAAAACATCACCTATATGTCAGTGTCATTTGCCTTCATGAAAAAAGTGGTGGAAAGTGCACATCCAAGTTTTAGCTCTTTTGGTACCACTATGAATAGTAAACTCTAAAAAAGTTCAAAAAATTCAAAAAAAATATGGTGGCAAAGAACGAAAAATGTTCTAAGTGCTTGCCAAGTTTCATCAAGGAACGACATTGGTGGAAGTCGTGGCAAAAAAATAATCTATTTTGGAGTGCTAATTGTTTTTTTTTGCCATGACACCCACAAATATTATTGCCTGATGAAACTTGGCAGGCACTTAAAACATTTGCCATTCTTTGCCACCAATTTTTTTGAATTTTTTCAAGTTTTCTAGATTTTACTATTCATGGTGGTAGCATAAGAGCTAAAACTTGGACGGGCACTTTCCAACAGTTTTTTCATGAATGCAAATGGCACTGACATATAGGTGATGTTTTTCTGAACATTTTGGTATCTTATTTGCATTTTTCTGATTTAGTACGAATTAGTTATGAAGTTTTCAAACTGACGTCAAATGGTCAAAGGGTAAAAGCATAAGAGGAGCAAAGTGACTTGGACAGAACGAGTGACTTTTTGGGATTAGGGGTAGAACGGACGAGTGGGATACAACTAGGGGCATAAATCTAATTATCCCTAAATTTTATTGTAACAACTTGATGTTACAACAAAGTCAACCACTTCTCCATGAGGAATTTCGGAAGCTTAACCTTCACATAGTTCCTCAAGGATTCCTTTCTACCTCGGTGGCGAAACATACCCTTACGGATCAGATCATCAAAGCTCAGATGGTAGATCCGGGAATCTCCTATATCAAGAGAAACATTAAGAAAGGAGTCGCGGATTGTTTTTGCATTGATGATCAAGGAGTCATATACTTCAAAAACCGCCTAGTGGTTCCCGAGGTACGAAACCTAAGGCGATTGATCCTAAAGGAAGCTCATGAATCCCCTCTCACCATTCATCTCGGTAGTACCAAAATGTATCAGGACCTATGCCAGAGGTTCTGGTGGACTAGGATGAGGAGAGAAATTGCTCAATATGTTGCTAACTGCAACGTCTGTCGTCGTGTTATAGCATAGCATCAACAACCTGCTGGCACCCTTCAACCTTTAGCTATTCCTGAATGGAAATGGAATAAAATTTGTATGGATTTCATTGCAGACTTCCCAGGACCAAGAGAGGGAATAACGCTATCTTCGTTGTTATTGATCGTCTTTCCGAAGTGGCCCATTTCTTGCCTGTTTGCGAGAGTATAACCGCTAGTCAGCTAGCGGACATATATATCTCCCGAATAGTGTCTCTCCATGGTGTTCCATTGGAAATTAACTCGGATCGTGGAAGTCTCTTCACCTCTTGATTTTGGGAAAGTTTTCCAAATGCTATGGGAACTCGTCTCTCCTTTAGCACCGCCTTCCACCCTCAGTTAAGTGGTCAAGTAGAACGGGTCAATTAGATTCTAGAAGACATGCTTCCAGCTTCTGTTATCTCATTCGGAATGGATTGGGAGAAATGCATTCCACTTGCCGAATTTGCTTATAACAACATCTATCAATCTAGCTTGGCAAAGCTCCTTTTGAAGTTCTCTATGGACGAAGGTGTCGAACGCCTCTTAACTGGTTAGAAACCGGGGAAAGACAAATCTTTGGTCTGGATATGATCCAGGAAGCAGAAGACCAAGTTCGCATCGTTCGTGAAAAGATGAAAATAGCCCAATCTCGTCAAAAGAGCCAATATGATCGGAAACATAAGGCTATGACTTTTGAGGTTAACGAGAAGGCTTACCTTTGGGTTACTCCACTGAAGGGAACCCATCGCTTCGGTATTAAAGGAAAATTGGCTCCTCGCTACATTGGACCCTTTCGCATTCTTGCTAAACAAGGAGAAGTTGCCTACCAATTGGAACTACCTCCGCACCTCTCTAGAGTCCATGATATCTTCCATGTTTCTCAACCCAGGCATTGCTTCTCGGATCCTATCTGTGAAGTGGACCACGAAATGCTTGATCTCCAAGATAATCCCAACTATCGGGAATACCCCGTTCGTATCCTCGATCAAGCCGAGCGTACCACTCAACGCCATAACATCAAGTTCCTCAAGGTTCAATGGTCACACCATTCTGAGAAAGAAGCCACTTGAGAAAGGGAGGATCGTCTTTGACTTGAGTACCCCACCTTCTTTCTGGAGGATCCTAAATCTCGGGACGAGATTTTTCTGAGTGGGGGTGAGTTGTCACACCCTAGCTAGTTCATGCATTAGAGTGATGGCATCATGTTTATATTCATCAGAAACTTGGAAATGGGGATGACAGAACCCCCAGCACCCCCTGAAACCAACTAGGGTTTACTAAAATAATTTTCAATGAACCTAGAATGCCCTTCTAAAATGTTCATCATCTTTGCCTTGGTCTTAAACCTTTGACAAAAATGGTGCACAAATTTCTAGGACATCCTAAGGTCACTAGATTAAATCATTAGTTATTTGTATTTGGTCATTTAAATGCTAGTAAATATTTTAAATGTCCAAATAATCCTAAACTGAAATGTTCCATGCTGGATATATTCCAAACAGTGACGATGAGCAGTTTGGTGATTTTTGAAAGAGTTTAGATATTTTTAGAAATTGCCACAAACTTGCAGAAATAAAAGGAAAAGGACTTACCTGGCCGAAACCCACCACCCAGCCCACCTGCTTACCGCTCAGCCCCTAGATGCGCTGGTCAACCTCCACATCGCCCCCTCGACCGCCTGGACACGCTCAATCTCCCCCAACGCCTCTCCCTCGCTCCCCTCTGCCATGGCCGATGCAACCGCAACTGCCTCGCCATCATAGATGTGGCCACCACCGTCTCTGTGCTGCCTCGCCATGTCCAGCATATCAGTCGTCCTCCTCTCCATCGAGCAAGATGAGCTCCGAGCGCTCGTTCGCCCCAAAATCACTGCATCAACCTCGCCCGAGTCCATCGTTGCCGGAGATCCCCTTCGCCGTCACCTCTGCTCTAGCTCATCCCCGACCGTGCCGCCTAGCTCATCGTGATCGCCGTGAGCTTCTGCCCCTTCTCATCCTCCCCGTACTTGCTGCCGTCCACTTCTTCGAGTGCAACGAGCTTCACCGCATGCGCCGCCACCTGAGCTCGTCACCGACGATGCTCCAGCCACTGAACGGGCACACCACCATGTCCAATGACTTCACAGCACCATGTAGACCACGTAGGAGCTGGTCTTGAGCCTCCAAGATCACCCCAGCGATGAGTTCGACCTCGCCCGAACACTGGCAGCCGCACCTCAACCACCACCACCACTCGATGCGGCTCACTCCTAGCTTCACGTAGATGGCCTCCGCCATCCATTTGGTCGCCGGAGGCCGAATCCCGCATCTCCGCTGCGTTTGGACGTCGCCGGCGGCTAAACGCCGGCGAGTCGGCATGGTTTGACCATGGGTTTGACTCCCCTGAGTCACTAACATGTGGGCCCTACCATCTGGTCAAACCAAGATTAGTATTAAGCTAATTCTAATTAACTTAGTTCATTAACAGAGACACTGACCACTGGGTCCCACTGGTCAGTTTTGACATGGATGCCCTGTTGACATGCTGACGCAATGCTTATGTAGTAACTCACTTTTCTGGATCTATTCTTATTTAGGAAATTCCAGAAAATAGAGCAAACTTAAAAAAATCATAGAAAATAATCTGTAACTCCAAATGCAAAGTGTTATATATGAAAAATGATAAGAAAAATCCAATCTATCCATCTGTAGTGGTTTCATGCATGTTTAAACAATTTAACTTGCTGTTAAGTGCAAAACATGATAAAGCACTATTTAAGATCACATATGAGTTTGGAATTTGAATCTTTGGTTCAAAATGGCTCAAACTCATCTAGTCATAGTTGCATTACCCCAACACACTCATTTTTCCATGCCTCATGCATGCATCATATTGTTGCACATTGTTTGGTATTGATTGTGCTTCGGTGCTCTCTGCGGCAGGTTCTACCATAGAAGAATATGGCGAGAACCCGTACGAAGACCAGTAGTAGACCATGGACCTGCAAGACAAGCAACCAACCATTCGATCATATCGATACAATCCCATGTTCTCGCTTCTGCTCTCTTTTTCTGCATTTAAGATAGCGCGTTCAAACTGCTGTGTGCTATGGTAGTTGAACCCATTTCCTCTGCATGACCCATCATTGCCACAATAACTAGATGAAACCCACTAGCATGTGTAGGAGTTGATTGAGCCAGGTGTATGTGTTTCCTACCTTGCCATGCCTGCTATGCTTAGAGTTGGGTCAAGTCTGGTTCATCTGGGTGATGGGCTAGAGTGAAATGATCATATCAGTAATGAGAGTGATGTGTTGAACTGTCACAACCTGATTTTTGGCCCTTTCTTTTTCTTTTGTTTTTCTGAGGTTTCTGCCTGAGTTTTCTTTTTCCGTGGCTTTGTGGTCTGGAAACTGATGAAGATGACCTCTTCTTTGCTTCCAGTGTGGCTTGACATTTCCAAATCTTTCCCTAAACCTTTCCATTTCCATCCTAGCCCAAATCCCAATATTCTTTTTATTGGGAATATTCCTTTTCTATTAAAGGAATAACTCCAATTGCCCTAGGTTGTGAAGCAACCTATATTTCCATCACTCCTAAAATTCCCAAATAATTCTCATAAAATTTTTGGGTCATATATTGATCAAATATGGAAAAACTTTTCATTGCCATGTTAAAAAATAATCCTCCAATAATTCATTTCCTATTCTGCCCTAAATGGCACTTTGTGAAGGAAGTGTCATTTATATTTCTCCTAGTGACTCCCAACCTTTTTGGTCATGTTTATATGTCCAAATAATTGCCCCATGCACAAGTTCAAATTTATTTTCCTAGCCAATCTTCCTCAGTGGATTTTCAAAGTTTTTGTCAGACAGAAGACTTTGTGAAGGAAGTACTAGCTAGGAGTACCCAAATGAGTTGAAGTTTTCCAAACTCCTTAATGTGCTCATATTAATCCCCTCCACCCATTTGCAGCCCCATCCAATCATCGATGTGAGTACAGGAGCAAATCTTTGTTCCTGGCAATATTTTTAGGTTGTCAAGCAAGTATATTTTATATTGCTTCAAAAATCCTAATAAAATTACCAGATCATTCTATTGCCCATAAAACATCTCTCCACCAAATTTGGCATCATTTCATTGAGCCATTTCACCTCCATAATTATTCCAAGTTTCTGAGGACAAATAAATGTGTGGAAGAATTGGTGTAAACAACGCTACACCAAGTGCTAGCTTAGCCAGGTGGCAACCTGAACTAGCTTGGTAAGAGAGTCGGAGGGACTTAGGGCACAAGTTTGGTTGCATTGCATGAGTAATATGTTTGCATTTAAAGAACCATGGTAGATCATGAGATGGTTGCATACAGTTAACATGCTATGTCTCCATTTGATATGATTGGTAGTTTGTTTATGCCATGCCATGCTTTGATTGATATGATTGAGATGATCGTGTGATGTCCAAGGTTGGTAAGTGATGCATGAGTTGGTTACAAGGTAACCCGAGCAGAGTAAGTGGTGCATGTAGTGTCATCATGTTGCATGCTAGTGTTGTTGGATTAATATGTTCATGTTGAGATAGCTATATCGTGTTTATGTTGGTAATGTCATGCTATGCTGATGATATCCTGTTAATTCCTGCTTAACTTGTAATTGCCATGTTGTTGTCTGTCTTGAATGCTTCTGGTTATTATGAGCTTGCAAGTACGTTCAATGTACTGACCTGACGTGTCATGCCAGTTTGCAGGTCATGCCGGATTTGATTGCTTGTTTGCTGTGGAGTCCTTGTTTGCGAGCTAGGATAAACGTTCTAGCCAGAGTCCCTGCGGAGTGGAGTTCACCACCATCCTCGTTGTTCTGCTGCTAGAGTTCTTCCGCTGCTTCGTTTTGTTTTGCTTCTTGCGTAGAGCAACTGAGGATGGCGTAGTGTCGCCGTGCTGATGTTATTCATTGTAATATAGGAGACCTTGTATTCGTATTCATGTAATAATAGAAGGCTGGTTTGTTCTATGCTAAGCAGTGCCGTATTCCAGAAGACTTCTCCTCGATCTCTGGGCTGGAATACGGGGCGTTCCGGTTTTCTGTGAGCTGGGGTTCCACATGAACACGTATTGGTAAAGGTATCGATGAGAGGCCATGTAGGAGTACATGGTGGGTTGTTTCATTGGAACCGTCCTTAAGCACTGAGATCTGTATGTGTGATTTAAGATTCAGCTACTACCATGCATTGGGCCCAAAACCAATGGACCCTCTCGACTTCTTAACCACCCTAGCCCTCTGTCTAGGAGTTGCAAGTAGTTTCTAGGGTTTGTAGCTTACTGGAGGCCGTGGGCAGCGCTGATCCTTGGGGTGGGCTGTGATGCTGTAGGTACGTGGCCGGGCATGCCGTCCACCCATTAGGTGTCTCGGAACCCTATACACATCGTTTGGGGCCGTATGTGAAAACCTCGGCCGGACTCCCTACGGATGGAACCTGAATTGGCAATAAACCTGGACTAGAGACTTAGGTGTTTAGGTAGGTTGTGGACAACACCCACATTGGGCTTCCGCTTGAAGGTTATCGAGTACATGTCGTGTAAACGATGATAAGTGGTGGAAGCGTGTGTGAAAAATACACCCCTGCAGGGTTAACATCATCTATTCGAATAGCCGCGTCCGTGGTAAAGGACTACTTGGTTGCCTATACAGTTCATAGACAAGTAAATGGAAAACTACTAAAAGCCTCAAGATAAGCGTGAGTGCCGAGGATGGATCTTCCGTAGGATGATGGAGGTGGGTCCTCGGTAGTGTATTGAAGTGGTGTGTAGTGGACTCGAGTGCGCAAAACAATTACAAGTTGGAGTCTCATAAGATAGCTTAGCCAAGAGTCAAAGCTGGCTTGCTGCAATAACCCCACCATCCCTTCTTGATAATGTGCATGTATGTAGGATCCGATGTAAGTCTTGCTGAGTACCTTTGTACTCAGGTTTGCTCAATTTACGTTTTACAAAAGATGCTGCAACCCCTTCTGATGGGTTCTTCGTAGACGTTGATGTCGACGAGTAGGCTGAAGCCCAGGTGGTGATCCTGAGTGCACGATGGACCGTGTAGGATAGCCAGGCTTCCTCAAGCCTCTTTTATTTTCTAGATGTCTGTACTCAGACATGTTGCTTCCGCTGTTGGCTTGTATGTTTGTATGACTTGAATGCTGGGTCATGTGACCTGTATCTGTGTGATTGTTATGTATGGCTCTCTAAGCCTTTAAATAAAGTACTTGAGTTGTAGAGTCATGTTGTATTTGCACATATCGAGCATATTGTGTGTATGAAATGCTTGGTATGTGTGGGATCTGACTACCTAGTTGTCTATCCTTGGTACCCTCTCTTACCTAGAAATGTCTCCTAGTACTTCCACTGAGCCCTGGTAGCTTGGTACTGCTCCAGAACACTTAGGCTGGCCGGCATGTGTCCTTCTTCGTTCCTGTGTCTATCCCTACGGGGAAATGTCACGCGGTGACTACCGGAGTCTTGTTAGCCTGCTACAGCCCGGTTTACAAGAGTCTTGCTAGCCCAGTTGCTATAGCCCGGATTTAGTCGCTGATGACCAACACGTTCATTGCTGGGTCATGTATCCTGTCCCTGTAAGTTAGTGCCACTTTGGGTTCACGACTAGCCATGTCAGCCCGGGCTCCTTGTCATATGGATGCTAGCGACACTATCATATACGTGTGCCAAAAGGCGCAAACGGTCCCGAGCCTGGTAAGACGACACCTGTGGGAATACCGTGCGTGAGGCCACAAAGTGATATGAGGTGTTATAGGCTAGATCGGTGTGGCATTGAGTCGGGGTCCTGAGAGCGAGGCTCGATGGCGGTGGTATCAAACGATGGAAGGGTGATCTCTTGATGGGTGTAGATATCCACGAGATGCCATGTACTACCGGATTGGTGGATGAGGAAAATTCAATTGGCCTTCATGCCCGCACAGTAGTGGTCACGCATGAAGGACAGGTGGACGGGTAGTGGTAGCATGTCGAGGGGCACCAAGACAACCTCCGTAGGATCGTCAAGTCTGTATCTGGGCCACCTACGAGGATTGGAAATTAGCAAGCAGGGTGTCTTGAGAAGGGACAAGCGGTTGCAGATGAGTAGACGGTACAAAGAGATCGAGCATGCGTCCAGATGCACAATGTTGAGCAGGTCCATATGATTATAGATCTCCTCCAAGAGAACATCGGGGAGGGAATTCCAATCGCGGCTCTGAGTGTCAGTCGGTTCTGCCATAGGGTTTTTAGGGCGCTGAGTGATTGGGGTTTTGGGTGCTTGCGAGTGAGCGGGGAAGTGGATTCGAGTGGGCAAGCGAAGAAGATGGCTTGTGTGGCCGAGCAGTGAGCGGGGGATATGTTACGCGCGAGATACCAAGGAAGATGGTGAGGGCAGGTGAGTAGTGAGCGGAGGCAAATGGTGAGCAGCCGACGATGGGGAAGAGAGGAGGATAAAAAAGAGAGGAGGAATAAGAGGGAAAGACAGGGAAGAAAGTGCATTGAATCTCAATTCTACTAGTACTACTACCAGGATATACCGTCCTTCGAAGTGTAAATATTTAAGCCGATGACATGTGGGTCTACCTCAAGAGGGCCCATATGTCAGTTAATGGAAGAGAGAGGTGCATAGGCGTATTTGCGGAAGTGTCCTCCACTGCCAAACATGATGGCAGTGCTGGGTAAGGCTGGTTTAGTAACACCAACATGTTGGCTCAGCTTATTAATTAAGTATCCCATCAGCTGCATTGTGTATTGTCACTTCACTGTGAAAACTAGTTGAATAGTTCTCTCTGACCGAGATGGGGAATAATTGATCGCCAAGACTTCCTATCTACAGTATCCCTATGCCTCTACTCTCATCCTATCCAACTAGATGAAACATTGCCCAAGGAACCCAACGCCAATAATGTAGGAGTACTAGTAGTATTTTGTGTCAAACTTTGACCATCCATTTAACTAATAAAATCTTAATGCATTTTACCAAAAATCATATCACTGGATTCGTATTTGAACATAGTTTTAATGGTATAGGTTTTTGACATGCATTGACACTTTGTTAGTTAAATTTTACACTAAGTACGAAGGGGACCATTAAACTAGGACGGAGGTTTATATATAGGTCAATAAAAAATCATCAACCAAGGTAGTAGTAAATCGTGCATGCCCGATGATTATTTTTCCAAAAGTACTCAATAATGTGCTCGTTTTCCTCAAGGAAATTATGTTTATGAACGTTTTAATTCGAATGCATGCGTGAGGAACAAATGACCAGAACTTTTACATGCATTGGCGAGTTTTCTCTTAATTCTTGCATGCAACATTCTAATGAAGCTTGAAATATGAACATGTCAATGGGAGGGAGTAAAAGCCTCATGCATGCATGCATGCATGCAACATGCAACACTCACACATACACATGCACGCACGCAACACTCACGCATCCATGCGACACACAACACACGAAGCAACACACACGCTCACGCTCAAGTGCTCAACCTACTCCCTCCATCCATGAAAGACTGTACATATAGAGATTTACACATTGACCAAGAGGAACCAGAACTTCATGGCATAATTAACGCCCAAAAGTAGCAGACTTATGTGTGCATGCGACCATTAAGAGAAGAAGATTAAATGAAGATTGTTGCATGCTGTAATTAAGAATAGACATGTAGCCTATAGCTAGAGCACAAGTTGGTGCATTAGTCAATCAATATCGATTAGATTAAAGGCTAAGTGCATTGGGAGTGTAGAATGTACACTATTTGTTTGAAAATTTTCTAATGCTAGATGTACAGTTTTTCACGGACAGAGGGAGTACACATGCATGCACTCGCATACACAGCCAGGGAGGTTCGCACGCAAGGGTTGGACTCCTATCGCGCCTCCAAAAAGTTTTGCTTAACTGATTTCTTTGCTCTGCCAACTAGCAGGTGGGACCCAAAAACTAGGTGTCAATTTAGCCAGTCAAGAAAGTGCCACGTCGACTATGTGTACATTTAGTAGGGTGCAATATGATGCTCTAGGGTGAGCTAGTGACCGTATAATCACCACAAAACTATATAGTGACTGTAATGAGCATATTGTTACATACATTGACACCAGTGTATTTTTCTCATTTCATATTAAGCCATATTAATCGAAAAGGATGTAGTATGGACTAGTACTACTATGATGTGTCCCGTCAACTCGCCGAACGAGGAGAAGCTTGCTTACTACGACCACTCCCTCGCCCCACGCGCGGTTGCTCACAGGACGAAGAGAAGCTTGCTTACTACGTATGCCTACGCCCTCTCCGTCGCCCACGTGCGCGGTGGCTCGCGGGATGAGGAGAGGGTTTTGACTACAGCTCCCTCTCCCTCTCCCTCGCCCACACCCCCGCCCTCGCGTTGGACGTGCAACAGTTCATTTGGTGTCAGATTGCCAGAAGCATATTGTACTGTAGTATCATCATTGTTGGACCTTCCGAAGAGGCAAAGAGCCAAGCACATGGTTTTATAGCAGTTGTCGTCCTAGTAGGAGTACTACAACTATAGTAAACGATGCTACTGTATGATGCCACCACATCACCTATATCCAAAGCTGTGGCATCTTTTTTCTCAAAGAGCGTGTTGGAGCCCATTCAACAATCACACAAGTTGCATGTACATATAACACAATTACTAGTAGTAAATTCTAAAGGACAAATGTGACTATGTCACACAAGTTCATCTCCACTTCATATGATAAATTGTGCATGACTAGTCTACATATATTCACAACGCTACCATTCACAATTTACCATACTCCACTTACACGTTATAGATGTGCTCCCAGTCCTCCTCCAGGTTCTAGTCCCAGGTGTTCTTCATGGATGGCACGATCCATAGAGGTGGGCAACATGAATCATTGTCACAACTTTCTAGTCTGGTTCCACACGATGGAGACTCATCCAAGCTGAAGTGGCATAAATCAGGGATAGCATGTCCCAACTTGTCGTTCATCCGGCGGTGCGCACTGAAGACACAACCATGCTTCATGAATGGCAGGCCTTCGGTGTCGTGCATGGAAGGTGGCATCCGCTTCACAATGGGGTAGCTGTCCCCAATGAAAAGTGAGTACTCTCCAAGAGTGTTCCCCGGCACCCAAATAGCACCACAGGGGTCAAACTCGGCGCCGTTTATCTGGTACATGTGACATCTCATATCTGGACACATGGTGATGTACATAGTCAAGGTCCATGCATAATAATGTTGTTCTCAAATATGGCGGTCATACTGTGCAGCAAATAGTACTAATCCTGTATAGAGGAAGTAAAATAACTAGCTTATTATATATAGCCACTCTTGGCTACATGGATGAGATAGTAAGACATGGAAAAACAAAAATGGTGGGAGCTACTGAGTTCAAGTCTTCAAGGGCCTAGCTAGCTATACACGTCCTCCAATGTAAAAAGTACTACTAGTACTAGTAAGTAGTACAACAATGAAAGAGAAGGCGAGAGGGTTAAAAAATATAGTACGAAATTGTACTACTAGTATAGTAAACATGAACTAGTCAAGAAAAGAAAATAACTAAGAAGTACTCTACTACTCTAACACACAACAATGAGAAAATGGAATACCTGGGTAGATGGTGACAGTCCGACCGTGGTAGATTGTGTGACCATGTTGCACGTCAGTGGTACCATGGGTAACGACTTGTAAGATAGTTGATCCCAATATGCCAATGTCAGCTACAAGGTTCCGGGTTAGACCGACTCGCGAATGCAAATGCACATCTAGGATCGGCGATCTTATTTTGATTGGGGGATGACTGGTCCTTGCAAAATAATGGAGTACCATTAGGGATGCAAATGATGGTTTGTGCATTCCGTTTGTAATCTCCCGTACCGTAGGATGGCAACCAGATGAAACAAGTCCCCTAGCTTGTCACCACAAAGATGCGATCTACATGGCGCACGGCATCTTCGAACGTGTAGGGGTACAAATCTGCCACAACCAACATGTGCTAGCCTTTGCCGCTACTGCCTCTTGTATTGATGGCAATCCTTATGTTGAACACCACGATGAGATAGTAGTCGTTGTAGCCGTGTCGCTTTGTCGGTGGGTCCACAATTGCTATCTTCTTCAATCTCATTTAGGCATCATCATACGTATTCAAGCCCAGCCAGTCAGGAAGGCCGATCCCAATGGTGGAGAAGGGGTCTATGGGAACGGTCGCACTGTTGTGGATGTTGTGCAAAATGATGGTGGTATCTGGCCGGAGGTATGCAAGCCAATCTTTGTTGGCACCAACCCAGACCTATATATAAGACGGTGGGCAACGGAGAAATTACGGGATGGAATAACTAAGTACTATATTTAGAATATACACTACATGATCAAACTCCATGACTGACCTGCTCGTCGGACAAAATCTGACTACCTCTCAACATCGACAACTCTAGCGGAGTCAATGTGCAACCATGGCCAGTGAGCGGTGGATTGTTAGAAGGATTGTCCCATAGAATAACCTTCTCCTCGAGGACGCATGGAAGACCAACATGTGACATCCTAGTTTTTGCCCTCTCTCTTTTTCCGGACTTTCAGTTGCCTTTGCTTTGGATTTGGTGTTTTGGATCAATTCAAATGGACTTGAACACTTGGGCATACCCTTGATTTTCACCCAAGTGACCCATCCACCTCTAACTCACCTTCTCTTTTCTGAATAACCCAGCAAAAACCTAATGGATATTTTTCATAAAATAAAAATATGCATTTTCTCCCTGAAAATCACTTTAGAGAAGAAAGCTCCAAAGCAACCCCTAGATTTCTTGCTCCAAAAATCCTATGTAAATTCACAAATATTCTTTGAACCCTAGGGCACCTTCCTAAGCAAAAATATTGCATAACTTTTTGTAATATTTTTGCTACAGAAAATCATTTCAGTTCTGGACAGAATGATCACTTTGTATATCAAGTATATTTTTGCTTGATCTTTTGGGGCTGATATTTTCTGAGCTTGATTACCTTCCTAAGAGATCACTAAACCCCAAAGCACAACCCTTAACTCTCACTAGATTTTTCTCAGTTAAGCTCACAAGTTTCTGTCCAGAAACTTACCCGGAAGATAGCCACTCTCACAGTACACATGTGAATCAACCAAGCATGCAAAACAACTAAAAATACTAAGGACTAGCTACCAGACATGTTGTTTGGGCTTATCTCAGCCTGATGCCATAGTTCACCCGGTGACCACGTTCGTCCAAGGTGGCTAGCATGCAGCCGACGCGCTCTGCATTGGACCAACGCCTCTGTTTCACATGTGCTCGCTGCCCTCGCCGCAAAAGCGTGCCAAACCGCGCCACCATATTCGTTTGAGCCTCCTTAAATGCACCCTGGTGCTCACCGACGCAGGAGCTCGCCGTAGCGAGCACGTGCACGGCGCGACGAACGCAACAGTGCACCCATGCCCCTCTGCTTGTCGTGTACCACGCTCCTGTGCTTGTCGCAGCTCGCCTACAGCTCCCGCGTGACCTTGGGCGCCCTCCCCCCCTCTCACTAATGCCATTCGTTGCCGGGCCAGGCTATAGAGACCTCCGCAGAGCTCTCGATCCTCGCCTCGGTCTCGGCTATAAATAGAGCCCCCCCGAGCTGGTTCTTCCCGACACACACAGCCATCACACCTCCACACACCCGTAGAGTGCCGCACCCCGGCCATACAGGCCTCTGGCCGCCATCCCTGTCCCGAGCTCGCTAGCGGCCCCCTCCTCTACCCCCACCCACTCTAGAGCTGCTCGAGCCCAGCTGACCCCTTCGGCGTGTTCGTGGTGATCCACTGGTGCATGTTGGTGCTGTTGGAGCTTCTGGACTGGCCCTGCGTCACCGGAACCACCACCTCCGACGAGCTTCGCCCGCTGGCACCGCTGGAGAGCTCCGTTCCGACCACGACCGGCCACCCCTTGCCACACTACAGGTACGGGCAGGTGCGTCTCCACCACCTCTTCAATCCTATCGCTCTAGATCTCTTCGCCGGGCACTCCTCGCCGGAGAAAGCGCTGCCGCCGCGCCGCTCACCTCTATTTCTCTCTCTCCCTCCTCCGGACTGACAGGATGGGCCCACTGTCAGCGACTCAGGTCGCGCCCGAAGCGGTATGAGAGGTTGTGCCCTGGCGTTTTATGCCTTCGACGTCACCCCCCCTGACTTTTTCTTTTAATTCAAATATAGTTCAAATTTAACCAGAATTTTGACTAGTTATAACTTTTATCCTACAAGTCCAAATGAGTAAATTCTTTTTGCATTCTGTTCTTACTGGAAAATCCTAGCAGCACACCCAAGATGGGATTTTTCTTTTCTGCCTAGAATTTCTGGTAATTTTCAGAAGTGTTCTTGATATTTTCTTTTTGTCATTTGAATTATTTTCAGAAGGTGAAGCTTGTCTTGAAGGCATCCAGGAGGAGTGTGAAGCTCCTCTGCACTAAGGCAAGCCACAACAACATGATCATGGTGTCTTTGCAATATACATGATTTTCTACTTGAATTTATATGATATTCATTGCATATATTATTAAAAATAAATGATGCTTGTGCTATTTAGTTTGTTATGATCAAAATGCTTAATTAGAGAAGAAATGCTTGAACCAGTGGGTATAGCTTGAGTAGTTGAACTAAGTAAAATTTGTCATGACTATGGTCTTATGAGCATAAGTATTATTTTTGCTATATGAAAAATGAGTTTTATTTGAGAAAAAACCAACTAAAGTAATGAGTAAAAATAACAAGTAAGAAAGGACCAGAAGTGTTGCAAGTTGAGGTTGTGCAAGTAGCACTTGGAATAAGGTTGATCTGGTATTGTTAAAGCGAGATATGATGCACGGTACATGGTTGCATGAGCATGGCATATTGTGACTCGAGGATTTTTATTTTCAAGTTAAACCTGATGATAATTGAACTTGAACTTAAAAGTTGGTCGGGTCATGGTGCCACTGTCGTGCTACCGAGTGCAACCACATTTGCCTTAGTATGGGGAGGCCATAGTTTTTCTGTTGTCATGCCTCTCGTAGGTACCTCCAACAGGGGAAGTTTATGGGTGTGCGTTACCCTGGCCCAGTAAGCAGACATAACCTTGTGGACCTGTTGTTGTTATTAGTACCGGGTCCCCGTTTGGGACTGTTATTTTGCCACGACGGTGGTAGTTGCCTCTGGTAGGCGGGGTCACCCAGGACTAGTCCCAGAGGGGAGTTGGTCGGATTGGCCGTAAGAGTGTTATGGAAATGGGAGGGTTCTGTCCGAATACCGATGGTCCACCCGAATGGGAGTGCGAGGCCATGGGTTCCGTGGTGTGGGTAAAGTGGGCTACCTCTGTAGAGTGTATTAATCTGTCGATAGCCGCGCCCGCGGATAAGGGCCCAGTTCGTAAGTAAGTCACACCATGGATCAACTTTCATAAATAATATTGCACACTAAGTATTTATGTTGCATTGTTGAGTTATGATGATGTCAGTAAGATTGACGATGGTGGTATTGTTCGTGATCCAGAAATGATCACGGTTTGGGTTACGAAGTAACCTGCGGAACCAAGAGTGGTTCATGAGTGGACCGTCGTGATCACTGTTCGGTTGCGAGGCAACCTATTGGTAAGAGAGTGCGAGTGACTCGATGCAAAAATTTGTTCACTGCATGAGTAACGTGTTGATATTTGCATTCAACTAGTTTAAATGTCATGATATTGTTTGTCATTATGGTTTTGCTTGTTGCGAGCTTGCAAGTACATTCAATGTCCTGACATGGTGTGTTATGCCAGCTTTTAGGAAAGTCTAACTGGATCAGAGTGCTGCCGTGTCTAGCCCATGTCCACATCGGTGTCCCTGTGCTATGGAGTCCCGCTACATTCTTGTTCCACTGTCATGTAGACGTCGTGCTCGAGGCCCCCTTTATGTTCACTAAATAATGTACATATTGTGCAGCCGCACCGAGTGTGCCGCTTGGCCTTGCTACTTGATGTAATGTAACTCTTATGCTTCCGCTAGCTTCAATAAAAAGTAGTGGTTTCTGTAGCAAGATGTTGTTTGTTGCCAGAAGACATGATCTCTGGGTTGGCAATGCAAGGTAAACCGGTCGCTCTGAGCCGGGGTGCCACAATGCTTGGTATCAGAGCCGTGCTGATTGTAGGACACACTAGACCCCGACACACTGAATAAACATTAGCTATATGTTGATTGAATGCTGTTAGAATTTGCATTTGGATGCTACACTGCATTGCATGCATTTGACTTGTTGTTATTTCTAACCTGTTAATGGCTGCGAGTGTAGATGGCTTCGGTGTTGTATCCATGTCAGTTGCAGCTGATGCCCTACACTTCTCCGCATCTCCTTTGTAGCGTATGGCATCGACTGTACCCTCACGGTGAAGACCCAGCATATCGGGTGTACCAGGAGCGTCTAGCCGACTCCGTGTATGAGTATCATGTCGTGGTTACTCCGTGCACTGATACGTCCATTTTGCATCATGCTTTTATATCAATATTTATTGAATTATGGGCTGTTATTACACATTATATCTCAATACTTATGGCTATTCTCTCTTATTTTACAAGGTTTACCATGAAGAGGGGGGATGCCGGCAGCTGGAATTCTGGCTGGAAAAGGAGAAAACATTGGAAACCTATTCTGCACTGCTCCAAAAATCCTGAAACTCCATGAGACATGTTTTTGGAATTAATAAGAATTATTGGGCGAAAGAAATACATCAGGGGCCCACACCCTATCCAGGAGGGTGGGGGCGTCCCCCCCCCCCTACTGGACGCGCCCCCCTGTCTCCTGGGCACCTGGTGGGCCCCCGATGTCCATCTTCTGCTATATGAGAGCTTTTACCCTGGAAAAAATCATGGGCAAGCTTACGGGACAAAACTCCGCCGCCATGAGGCGGAACCTTGGCGGAACCAATCTAGGGCTCCGGCAGAGCCGTTCTACTGGGGACACTTCCCTCCGGGAGGGGGAAATCATCACCAACGTCATCACCAACGTTCCTCTCATCGGGAGGGGGTCAATCTCCATCAACATCTTCACCAGCACCATCTCCTCTCAAAACCCTAGTGCCGGTGTCAAAACCGGCGGATCTCGGATAGGGGGTCCCGATTTGTGCGTCTAAGGCTGATGGTAACAGAAAGTAAGGGACACAATGTTTACCCAGGTTCGGGCCCTCTCGATGGAGGTAAAACCCTACTTCCTGCTTGATTGATATTGATGATATGAGTAGTACAAGAGTAGATCTACCACGAGATCATAGAGGCTATACCCTAGAAGCTAGCCTATGATGATTATGATTGTGATTGTGATCGGCCTTCTAAGGACCAACCTCTCCAATTTATATAGACAACAAGGAGGGCTAGGGTTTACACGGAGTCGGTTACAAGGAAGGAAATATATTATCCATATTGCTAAGCTTGTCTTCCATGCCAAGGAGAGTCCCATCCGGACACAGGACGGAGTCTTGAGTCTTGTATCTTCACGCTCCAATAGTCCGGACAAAGTATATAGTCCGGCAGTCCGCATACCCCCTAATCCAGGATTCCCTCAGTAGCCCCTGAACCAGGCTTCAATGACGACGAGTCCAGCATGCAGTCTTGTCTTCGGCATTGCAAGGCGGGTTCCATCTCCGAATACTCCAAAGTAATTATCAAACACTTGAATCGTGTCCGGATCTGCAAAATCATCTTCACATACCACCGTATAGAGAATGATATTTCACAAATGCAATCTGCTGACAACTCTTTTTTTAGTCGACGTGACATGTCATTACGATCGGGTCATTATTCGAACTGTTTTCCCACAACCAGCCACAGCGCATATTGCGAGGCGGTTTCCTTGACACATCTTGTCAAAGCAGAGATCGTGTCCTCTTATCACGGGATTCTCATCAATACGGGTATGGGTAATCCAACCGCGCCATTAATCGTGGCGCTTGGGAAGTAAGCTATTCTTAACGCGCAAGTGGGGAGGCGCACCACTTTCCTCGCCTATATAAAGGGATAAGGGTTCCCCATTTTTACCCACGCCTTCTTCCTCCTTTGCTTACCCTTGCCTCCTCGAGCTCCAGCGCCCTAGCCCAAGTCTTCTCTGCACAGCTAAATATGTCCGGAGCAGGAGGCAAGTGGGTGGCCTCCACCGTGAAGGAGAAGCATATCGTGAATCTTCGGGCGGCCGGATACTTGGCCGGAGGCATCGCGCATCGGCTACCGGACGCCGGGCAGATCATTCTAACTCCGAAACCTCACGAGAGGGTCGTGTTTGTCGCCCACTTCGTCCATGGACTGGGATTTCCACTTCATCCCTTCGTCCCCAGGCTCATGTTCTACTACGGGCTAGATTTCCATGATCTAGCCCCAAATTTCGTCCTCAACATCTCGGCGTTCATCGTCGTGTGCGAGGCCTTCCTCCGCATCAAGCCTCACTTTGGCTTGTGGCTACAAATCTTCTGCGTGAAGCCGAAGATCGTGAGCGGCCAGCAAGGGGAGTGCAGAGGGGCCACAACGGGCACGATGCCTAACGTCACCTGGCTTAGAGGCTCCTTCGCGGAGACCGTCAAAGGATGGCAATCGGGGTGGTTCTACATCACCGAGCCGCGCAACGCCAACTAGGCAGCGGCCCCCGAGTTCCGACCAGGAACCCCCATGCGGCTCACCTCCTGGGAAAGGAAGGGCCTGGCCTGGGGCGAACCAGCAGAGTTGACCGGAGTCCAAAACTATATCAAGAATATGAAGGACAAGAACATCAAGCTTGTCAATGTGATCCAGGTCATGCTCGTCCGTCGGATTCTTCCATGCCAAAGACGGGTATTTAATCTGTGGGAGTTCATTCCGGCCGAACTCCAGATGCTTCAGAAGCTCTACGGCATGATGCACAAAGACACATGGAAGGTGCTGTTCAAGGCCTCGAATGTACCTCCTCCCACATCCGAGGACCGTGGACTTCATGCCGCGCGGCCTCCTCGTCCGGTGAGCTTTCTGGCTACCACCGGAATCAGTTCTTCCCAATATATTCAAGGGGGAGCCTTAAGTAATTGTGTATATTTGATCAGGATTATGCGGAGAGAGTGGAGCGGATTGACTGTCCGGCTCCGCTGCCAGAAGGTCCAGCCGATGCTCTCCTGACGGAGATGCTAGTCCCGGCGCCCTACAAGGCACCGGAAAAGAAGGCCCCGGGGGCCAGAAAGGGTCCCCGCGTAAGGTTGCATCGTACGCCTCATCCGAAGACGACGAGGCACACTCCTCCCCCGAAGGGGAGGAAGAAGAGGAAGAGGCCGCCCCATCCGGAGAGGATGGGGGACCTAGGATGGCAGACCAAGGGGCTGGGAAAGGCCCCCGGCGCAAGGCCGTCATACCCACGTCATCCGAAGACGACGAGGCAGATTCCTCCCGTGGAGGCGGGGGAAACAAGAAGAAACTATGCCTCCCCGCATTGGGGAGGAGAAAAAGAGGAAAGCCACCCTGGAGGGGGAGGCTGGGACGTCCAAGAAGGGAAAGACGTCCCTTCCGGACTACTCCACCACGGCCGCTCATAGCGAGGAAGGGTGGCTGCCCAGGGGGAAGCCCCTGGCGAGATCGTAAGTCTCCGCACTCTATCATACTTTAGTGCGACTTTGCTTCATAGTCTTGTTATAATGCCGAACATGTATGTAGTCCGGCTAAGGACCATCCCAAGGTATCATCTTCGGATGGATCCTTGAGTGATTCGGTGATGCACTCACTGCCGGTGGCCACTATTCCTCAGCCTATGGATGACACGGAGGTGTTGTCCCAAACGCTCCCAGAGCGGGAGGAGGTGACTCTGGAGACGCCCCAAGGCGGAATTCCAGACGCCGGACATGCGGGGTTCAAGATCCCCGCCGATCGTGCGGATGAGAGCCGCAGCAAGCCGGGCTCTCATCCGGATATTGTGCTGGAACCTGCGATGGTTCCGGATTTGGGCAGGCGGCCCCTTGCTAGGGAGGGCGAACAGTCCGCGCCGATGACTTCTGTTACGCCCGAGGCGTCGGATAGTCTGCTGAAAGCACTTCGCGGCGCTTCCATGGATGAAGAGCACCGTACTCTTATGAGTGCGGTGATTCAGAAGGTTCTGTCCACCAAGAGTGGACTAACCGAAGCCTGCACCAGCCTCCTAACAGGCTTTGAGGTGAGTAAGAAATATGTTACATTACCACCCGATAGGTAGTAGCCCCTGATACTCTGTTCGGTGTTCGGAAAGAAAAGCCAAACAGAGGGTCAATTGTAATCCGCGGGAGTGTAATAGTAAGTGTGTATGTGAATAAGCAGGCTATGTTGCTTGCCGCTGCTGTCCGCACAGCCAATGTCGCCGGACTAAAGAGGGACCTAGAGCAGGCGCAGGGGGAGCTCCACCTCACGAAGAGGCAGCTCGAAGAGAACAAAGGTAAGTGATACTCCGTTCGCATATAATGAAGGATAGACGAAGTTAATTCTAACGACAAAGCGTCGCGAGTTTGTAAAAGGGGCCACCAACGAAGTGGCGTCTTTGAAGAAAGCGTTGTCCGAGGCCGAAGACAAGGCGGCCTTGGAGCGCAAGGAGCGCGAGAAGCAGGATGCTAGAGTGGGCGAGGTACATGAAGAGCTCCAGGAGCTCGGCAAGAAGTTCGAGTCCTTGGAGCATGATCTTAAGATTAAAGAGGCTGAGCTTGCAAAGGCCCTGACGAGTGTGAAAGACACCAAGGCCGAAGCCGAAAAGGCACAACAGGAAATCCAGGCAGCCACGAAGATAGCGGCAGGTAAGCCATTCTTTATGCAAAGCAAACATGTGGAGGAGGCGTTTCTTTTACTTACCCGAATTCGGAGCTCTCCAGGGGCATTCGCAGATCTGCCACACAGCATATCAGATGCCGCGGAGTTCTACCGTGCGAAGGAGGGGAGCTCCACGAAGAAGTTGTTCTGGTCCCAGTATGCTAGGGCCGAACACCCGATGCCTCTGAGTGACCAACTGAAGCAGTTGGTCGATCTCCACAGGGTGGCCTAAGTGGCTATGAAAGATTTCATAGTCCGGATGTGGCCTGGTGAGCCCTTGCCCACTAGCTACTTTGGCCTGATCAAGCGGATGGTGGATGCCTGTCTGCGGCTTGAAGTTATCAAGCGATCAATTTGCATTGAGGGTGCCCGCCGGGCCTTTGCCCGCGCGAAGGTGCATTGGGGCAAGCTGGATGCGGAGAAGCTGGTGAAGGACGGGCCGTCGGAGGGCAAGGCGCATCGCTATCCCGAGAAATATTACGATGGCGTTATGAAGGGAGCGCGTCTCGTGGCCGATGAATGTACCAAGGACACAATCCTTGAGTAAATGTACCTCTATCATTGTTGTAATATAGAGACGAAGTTATTTGCACTATGTAGCGCTATTTGATTTAAAATATTACCTTCTGTGTGGCTGTTTATAAAATTCTGAAAGTAGGCCAGTCGTCGGCTTCCGCCCCCACGTAACTAGTACCGGGGTGTTCCTGAAAAAACCCGGACACTCTTTTTCCAATTTTTTGGTCCCTTAAGGAGGTATCCGGCACAGCGAACAAGGCAATCAGACTATGCGGCTTTATAACTTTCACATAGCCATAGAAGTCGACAATTTTAAATTTCGGCGAAGCTCCTAGAATTTGGAGGGCCGAATTGGGGCGCTATATACGCCTAAATCGGACGAGGCCGATTCATCGCCTAAAGCGGGAAAAATCTTTAAGGATTTTAAGACCTCTCGAACAGCGACCAGCTCTCGCCGCATCATGTCGGTCAGTTTTCGGCTTTCTCTACTGAGGTGCTCGTCCGGAAGAACCGGGACCCAATCGCAGTAGTTCTCCCTGCGCTAACTTAGCCTATATAACGGAACGTAAGGTACCAAAACAAGGGAGCCAGGCAAACCCAACTATTGACCCAAGATGGTGATTCAGAGCTGATGCATATAGTGCTATAAGTTTGGGGTGCCGCACTATTGAAAGTGTTCAGACTTGTTTTGTCATATTATGAGGCGCCATATGAAGCCCCTGGCAAACTAATTGTACCAAGGTGTACGGATGCAATACTAAATAAATGTTTGCAAGAAAAATGCGCAAATAGGAATAATAAGCTGACGCTATATATTCTCTCCCATTGAATAATACGTTGAAGCGTATGTGTACAATGGTTGCGTTTTCAGCACAAGTAAATAGGACTATTTAACATGTCCTATCCAAGGGCAGGCTGCATGTAGGTATATAAAACAGGTATAACGATCGTGAACAGATTCCACCTTGGTATTTCCTTTTGTGCATAAAGCATGTTGCCTCATTGGTCTTCCCTCCTGTGTAAGTCCGACAATCCGGCTCTTTCTGAAGGGCTGCACTAAAGCAGTCTCCTGAAAGATAAAAAGGGAGGGTTATGAAGGTATGTTGCGGTTATACCGCACTGTTGACTGCTACGCCTCCGCCTATGCCCATGGTATTTTGAGTGTGTAATTGTGTACGCGTGGCACGAATACTGCTTTGCTGGGGCTTGAGTGGAGGCTGCACTGCTAGTCGCGCTCTTGGCGTGCCTGGTGATCCTATTGCGGGGTGCTCCGGACTCGCTTGACGGTGCTCGAGGTTTCCGTCGCCAGATTGGTGGTTTGTCGGAGGAGGCCTCATTGTACTTCCGCCGCGAGGGCTGCAGTACGCTCTTCTGTATGGATAGAGCGGTCCATATTTCCGTTGACTGTTATGACCCCACGCGGTCCTGGCATCTTGGGCTTGAGGTATGCATAATGTGGTCCCGCATTGAATCTAGCGAATGCGGTTCGTCCCAGTAGTGCGTGGTAACCACTACGAAAAGGGACGATATCAAAGATTAACTCTTCGCTTCGGAAATTATCCGAAGATCCGAAGACCACTTCCAGTGTTATAGAGCCCGTGCAGCGGGCCTCTACTCCAGGAATTACACCTTTAAAGGTGGTTTTGGTGGGCTTGATCCTTGAAGGGTCGATGCCCATTTTGCGCACTGTGTCCTGGTAAAGCAGGTTCAGGTTGCTGCCGCCGTCCATAAGGACTTGCGTGAGGTGGAATCCGTTGATAATTGGGTCTAGGACCAATGCGGCTGAGCCGCCGTGACGGATACTGGTAGGGTGATCCCTACGATCAAAGGTGATCGGAGAAGCTGACCATGGGTTGAATTTGGGGGCGATTGGCTCCATCGCATAGACATCCCGTAGTGCTCGCTTCCATTCCCGCTTGGGAATGTGGGTGGCGTAGATTGTGTTGACCGTTTTTACCTGGGGAGGAAATTTCTTCTACCCCCCCCCCCACGTTCAGACGCCGGGGCTCATCATCATCGTCGCTATGCAGCCCCTTGTCCTTGTTTCGGTGTTTATTTTACCAGCCTATTTGAACACCCGCAAGTCTCTATTAGTGTGGTTGGCTGGCTTGTCCAGGGTGCCATGAATTTGGCACGAGCGTTCCAGTATGCGGTCCAGACTTGATGGTCCCTGATTGTTTCTTTTGAACGGCTTCTTCCGCTGATCGGACTTGGATCCACTGAATCCAGTGTTGACTACCGTGTCTTCAGTGTTGTCGCCGTTGTTCCGTCGCTTATCTCTGTTGCGCCATGGCTTGCCGTTATTGTCACGGACATCCGAAGTGCCAGAATGTGGCGTAGCATTGTTGCGAGCCAACCAGCTGTCCTCGCCCGCGCAAAAGCAGGTCATTAGTGTCGTGAGAGCTGCCATGGACTTGGGTTTTTCCTAGCCGAGGTGTCGGGTGAGCCACTCGTCTCGGATATTATGCTTAAAGGCCACCAGGGCTTCGACGCCCGGACAGTCGACTATTTGGTTCTTCTTAGTTAGGAACCGAGTCCAGAATTTCCTAGCTGACTCTCCGTGCTGTTGAGTAATGTGGCTCAAGTCATCGGCGTCCGGTGGTCGCACATATGTGCCCTGGAAGTTGTCGAGGAACGCGTCTTCCAGGTTTTCCCAACTGTCAATGGAATTTGCGGGCAGGCTATTTAGCCAGTGCTGGGCGGGTCCTTTGAGCTTAAGGGGAAGATACTTGATGGCGTGTAGGTCGTCTCCGCGGGCCATGTGAATGTGGAGAAGGAAATCTTTGATCCATACTGCGGGGTCTGTTGTGCCATTGTATGATCCGATGTTTACGGGTTTGAACCCTTCTGGGAATTCATGATCCATCACTTCGTTAATGAAGCAGAGGGGGTGCGCGGCGCCTCTGTGCCGGGCTATGTGGCTACGCAGTTCGAATTGGTCTGCGTGGCTGTGTTCAGCCTGGCCGGACTTGTTGATAGTGTATCCGGCGTGACGGTCATCGTCGCGTGCTGGGGTGCGCCCCCGCAATCCGTAGATCGATCTTGGCTGTCCTGCTTTGTTTTCCAGTATATCTTGCAGGTCCTGCCTATTTCCCTGGGCCGTAGTGTATTGGCATGGGGGTGCGGGCTGGTATTCGGGCTGATATGCCATTTTATCCCGGCCACAAGGTGGTCGGTCAGCCGTGTGGCGCTCGAGTCCATATTCCTCGGCTGCCAGGACTTCAGTCCATCTATCTGTGAGCAGGTCTTGATCAGCTTGGAGTTACTGCTGCTTCTTTTTCAGGTTCCTCGCAATTGCCATAAGCTGACGCTTGAAGCATTCCTGCTCGACGGGATCCTCAGGCATGCCGAAGTCGTCGTCACCGAGGCTAATCTCTTCTACGGAGGGGGCATGTAGTTGTCCTCCTCCGAATATTCGTCTGGGGTGACCTGCCCGTCCTCCTGCTCGACCTGCTCAAAGCAGGCTGATCAGGGTTGTATTCCTCTTCGGCACCATCCAGATTGTTTTCGTCTCCTGGGTCGGTATTGCTGAGGCGGGGCTTGGAGCGGCGCCGATGACGCCCGTGCTTTGCTTTTCTCCCTGAGGGGTTATCCTCTGTTGCCTCATCGCCATTGGTTTCCTTTGGAGTGTCCACCATATATATATATATCGTATGAGGAGGTGGTTGTCCACTGCCCAGTGAGCGGTGGTTCCTCTTCTTCTCCTGCATCGTCGTCCATACCGTCGATGTCTTTGGAGTCGAAGTCTAGCATGTAGGTTAAATTATCGACCGTGGCAATGAAGTGGGTGGTGGGTGGGAAATGAATTCCTTGGTTGCCTGCTTCCCACTCGAGCCGGACATAGTTCGGCCATGAGTCTCCTGACAGAGAGAGAGATTATAACGAGTTCAGCATGTCGCCGAAGGGCGAGTGCTGGAAGATATCCGCAGCGGTAAACTCCATTACCAGAGCCCAACCTGGCTCGGCTGGCTCGGGAGCACGCGGACTGGAACCAACAACCGGATACGAGTCCGGGGGTCCCGAGTCACAGGCTTCCGTAGAGGTGAGGCCTGTGTTTGGCTCCACCGCCGATGAGTGTGCGGCCTGCGGGGCGGGATCCATCCCTCAATCCTTAGGCAATGCGGTCTGCTCCGGATTTAGGTCCGGGTCTGCCGCAGGGATGACATCCCGAGCATTGTCCGACAGCAGGTCTAAGCCGTGCTCATTATGACCGTCCAGCGCTCCTGGCATAGGCCCAAATCCATTGAAGATCAAGTCTCCGCGGATATTAGTCGTGTAGTTCAGGTTTCCAAACCTGATCTGGTGGCCCGGGGCGTAGCTATCGATCTACTCCAGATGGCCGAGTGAATTGGCCCGCAGTGCGAAGCCGCCGAACACGAAGATCTGTCCGGGGAGAAAAGTGTCACCCTGGACCGTGTTGTTGACGATTAAAGGAGCCATCAAGCCTTGCAGCGACGACACAGAGGAACTCTCAATGAAAGCACCAATGTCGGTGTCAAAACCGGCGGATCTCGGGTAGGGGGTCCCGATATGTGCATCTTAGGCTGATGGTAACAGAAAGTAAGGGACACAATGTTTACCCAGGTTCGGGCCCTCTCGATGGAGGTAAAACCCTACTTCCTGCTTGATTGATATTGATGATATGAGCAGTACAAGAGTAGATCTACCACGAGATCATAGAGGCTATACCCTAGAAGCTATCCTATGATGATTATGATTGTGATCGGCCTTCTAAGGACCAACCTCTCCGGTTTATATAGACACTGGGGAGGGCTAGGGTTTACACAGAGTCGGTTACAAGGAAGGAAATATATTATCCATATCGCCAAGCTTGTCTTCCACGCCAAGGAGAGTCCCATCCGGACACGGGACATAGTCTTGAGTCTTGTATCGTCACGCTCCAATAGTCCGAACGAAGTATATAGTCCGGCAGTCCGGATACCCCCTAATCCAAGACTCCCTCACCTAGTTCATCTCTTGTATCCAATCTTGTATCAAAACCACAAATTGGTACTTGTGGGTTGCTAGTAGTGTTGATTACTCCTTGTAGTTGATGCTAATTGGTTTACATGGTGGAAGATCATATGTTCAGATCCTTAGTGCATATTATTACCCCTTTGATTACGAACTTGAATATGCTTTGTGAGTAGTTATGTTTGTTCCTTAGGACATGGGTGAAGTCTTGCTATTAGTAGTCATGTGAATTTGGTATTCGTTTGATATTTTGATGAGATGTATGTTGTTGTTTCCTCTAGTGGTGTTATGTGAACGTCGACTACATGACACTTCACCATTATTTGGGCCTAGAGGAAGGCATGGGGAAGTAATAAGTAGATGATGGGTTGCTAGAGTGACAGAAGCTTAAACCCTAGTCTATGCGTTGCTTCGTTAGGGGCTGATTTGGATCCATATGTTTAATGCTATGGTTAGGTTTACCTTAATACTTCTTTTGTAGTTGTGGGTGCTGGAAATAGGGGTTAATCATAAGTGGGATGCTTGTCCAAGTAAGGGCAGTACCCAAGCACTGGTCCACCCACATATCAAATTATCAAAGTACCGGACGGGAATCATATGAACGTGATGAAAACTAGATTGACGATAATTCCCATGTGTCCTCAGGAGCTCCTTTCTCATTATTAGAAATTGTCCAGGCCTATCCTTTGCTACATAAAGGATTGGGCCACCTTGCTGTGCTTTATTTACTTTATTTACTTGTTACTCGTTACTATTTATATTATCACGAAACTATCTATCACCTACAATTTCAGTGCTTGCAGAGAAAACCTTACTGAAAACCGCTTATCATTTCCTTCTGCTCCTCGTTGGGTTCGACACTCTTACTTATAAAAAGGACTACGATAGATCCCCTACACTTGTGGTCATGAAGACTCTTTTCTGGCGCCGTTGCCGGGGAGTGTAGCGCTTTTGGTGAGTGGAACTTGGTAAGGAAACATTTATATAGTGTGCTGAAATTTTCTGTTACTTGTCACTATGGAAACTAATCCTTTGAGGGGCTTGTTCGGGGTATCTTCACCCCGACCAGAAGAGCAAAGAGTTGCTCCTCAACCTACTGAACTTTATAAAAATATTTACTTTGAGATTCCTTCGGGTATGATAGAGAAACTGCTAGCTAATCCATTTGCAGGAGATGGAACATTGCATCCTGATTTACACCTTATCTTTGTGGATGAAGTTTGTGGATTATTTAAGCTTGCAGGTATTCCCGATGATGTTGTCAAAAGGAAGGTCTTTCCTTTATCTTTGAAGGGAGATGCATTGACATGGTATCGGCTATGTGATGATACGAGATCTTGGAATTATAAGCGATTGAAGTTGGAATTTCACCAGAAGTTCTATCCTATGCATCTTGTTCATCGTGATCGTAATTACATATATAATTTCTGGCCTCGCGAAGGAGAAAGCATCGCTCAATCTTGGGGGAGGCTTAAGTCAATGTTATATTCATGCCCCAATCATGAGCTCTCCCGGGAAATGATTATTCAAAAAATTTATGCTCGGCTTTCTCTTAATGATCGCAACCTGCTTGATACTTCTTGTGCTGGTTCTTATATGCTGAAGACTATTGATTTCAAATGGGACTGATTGGAAAGAATTAAACGCAACTCTGAAGATTGGGATTCCGACGATGGTAATGAGTCAGGTATGACACCTAAGTTCGATTTGTTAAATCCTTTATGGATACTGATGCTTTTCATGGATTTAGCGCTAAGTATGGACTTGACTCCGAGATAGTAGCTTCTTTCTGTGAATATTTTGCTACTCATGTTGATCTCCCTAAAGAGAAGTGGTTTAAATATAATCCTCATGTTGAAGTTAAAGTAGTTGCACCTATTACAGTTGAAGAAAAGACTATCACCTATAGTGATCCTATTGTTCCTACTACTTATGTTGAGAAACCTCCTTTTCCTGTTAGGATAAAGGATCATGCTAAAGCTTCGACTGTTGTTCGTAAGAGTAATACTTGGACTTATACACCTCCTGAGCAAATCAATGTTGAACCTAGTATTGCTATGGTTAAGGATCTCTCGGATGACGATTTAGATGGGCATGTTATTTATTTCTATGATGAATCTGCTAATATTGCTAGACCAGATACTAAGATACATAGACCTGTCATAGGCATGTCTGTTATTTCTGTTAAAAAGGAGATCATTGTTATCATGGCTTATGTGATATGGGTGCTAGTGCTAGTGCGACACCCTATGATCTATATAAAGAAATAATGCACGACATTGCACCCATTGAATTAGAAGACATTGATGTTACTATTAAGCTTGCTAATAGGGATACCATTAAACCAGTTGGGATTATTAGAGATGTTGAAGTTTTGTGTGGGAAGGTTAAATACCCTGCTGATTTTCTTGTTCTTGGTTCCACACAAGATGCTTTTTTGTCCCATTATCTTTGGTAGACTCTTCTTAAATACCGCTAGTGCTAGGATTGATTGTGAAAAAGATAATGTCACCATTGGCTTAGATGGTATGTATCATGAGTTTAATTTTGCTAAGTTTCATAGACAACCTCGTGATAGGGAACCACCTAGTAAGGATGAGATTATTGGTCTTGCTTCCATTGTCGTGCCTCCTACTGATCCGTTAGAACAATATTTGCTAGACCATGAAAACAATATGTTTATAAAGGAAAGAAGGGAAATAGATGAAGTGTTCCTTAAATAGGAACCTATGTTGAAACATAACCTTCCCGTTGAAATTCTTGGGGATCCCCCTCCACCCAAGGGTGATCCCGTGTTTGAAATCAAACCATTACCTGATATTCTTAAGTATGCTTATCTTGATGAAAAGAAAATATATCCTGTTATTATTAGTGCTAACCTTTCAGAGCAAGAAGAAGAAAGATTATTGAAAACTCTGAAGAAGCACCAAGCTGCTATTGGATATACTCTGGATGATCTTAAGGGCATTAGTCCCACGTTATGCCAACACACAATTTTTTTGGAAAAAGATGCCAAACCAGTTAGAGATCCTCAACGATGACTGAATCCCACGATGAAAGAAGTGGTAAGAAAGGAGATACTAAAGCTCCTTGAATTAGGTATAATTTATCCCGTTGCTGATAGTGATTGGATAAGCCCTGTCCATTGTGTTCCTAAAAAGGGAGGTATTACCGTTGTTCCTAATGATAAAGATGAATTGATCCCGCAAAGAATTATTACAGGTTATAGGATGGTAATTGATTTCCGTAAATTGAATAAAGCTACTAAGAAAGATCATTACCCTTTACCTTTTATTGATCAAATGCTAGAAAGTCTATCCAAACACACTCATTTCTGCTTTCTAGATGGTTATTCTGGTTTCTCTCAGATACCTGTGTCAGCGGGGGATCAATCAAAAACTACTTTTACTTGCCCTTTCGGTACTTTTGCTTATAGACGTATGCCTTTTGGTTTATGTAATGCACCTACTACCTTTCAAAGATGCATGATGGCTATATTCTCTGATTTTTGTGAAAAGATTTGTGAGGTATTCATGGATGACTTCTCCGTTTATGGATCCTCCTTTGATGATTGTTTAAGAAACCTTGATCGAGTTTTGCAGAGATGAGAAGACACTAGTCTCATCCTGAATTGGGAAAAGTGTCACTTTATGGTTAATGAAGGCATTGTCTTGGGACATAAGATTTCCGAGAGAGGTATTGAAGTTGACAAAGCAAAGGTTGATGCTATTGAAAAGATGCCATGTCCCAAGGACATGAAAGGTATAAGAAGTTTCCTTGGTCATGCCGATTTTTATAGGAGGTTCATTAAGAACTTTTCTAAAATCTCTAGGCCTCTGACTAATTTATTGCAAAAAGATATTCCTTTTGTCTTTGATGACGATTGTGTAGAAGCATTTGAAATACTCAAGAAAGCTTTGATCACTGCACCTATTGTTCAGCCACCTGATTGGAATTTACCTTTTGAAATTATGTGTGATGCTAGTGATTATGCTGTAGGTGTTGTTCTAGGGCAAAGAGTCAATAAGAAATTGAATGTTATCCAGTATGCTAGTAAGACTCTTGATACTGCCCAAAGAAATTATGCTACTACTGAAAAGGAATTCTTAGCAGTTGTGTTTGCATGTGATAAGTTTAGACATTATATTGTTGATTCCAAGGTTACTATTCACACTGATCATGCTGCTATTAAATATCTTATGGAAAACAAAGATGCTAAGACTAGGCTCATTAGATGGGTTCTCCTGCTCCAATAATTTGATTTGCATATTATTGATAGAAAGGGAGCTGATAACCACGTTGCAGACAACTTGTCTAGGTTAGAGAATGTTCTTGATGACCCACTGCCTATTGATGATAGCTTTCTTGATGAACAATTAGCAGTCATTAGTGCTTCTCATACTGCTCCTTGGTATGCTGATTATGCTAATTACATTGTTGCTAAATTTAAACCGCCTAGTTTCACATACCATCAAAAGAAAAAGTTATTTTATGATTTAAGACATTCCTTTTGGGATGACCCACACCTTTTTAAATAAGGAGTAGATGGTGTTATTAGACGTTGTGTGCCTGAGCATGAACAGGAACAGATTCTACGCTAGTGTCAGTCTGAATCCTATGGAGGACACCACGCTGGAGATAGAACTGCACACAAGGTACTACAATCTGGTTTTTATTGGCCTACTCTCTTCAAAGATGCTCGTAAGTTTGTCTTATCTTGTGATGAATGTCAAAGAATAGGTAAAATTAATAGACATCAAGAAATTCCTATGAATTACTCTCTTGTTATTGAACCGTTTGATGTTTGGGGCCTTTTCCTGCCTCTAATGGTTATACACATATTTTAGTTGCTGTTGATTACGTTACTAAGTGGGTAGAAGCTATTACAACTACTAGTGCTGATCATAACACTTCTATTAAAATGCTTAAAGAAGTTTTTTTTCCGAGGTTTGGAGTCCCTAGATATCTTATGACTGATGGTGGTTCACATTTTATTCATGGTGCTTTCCGTAAGATGCTCGCCAAGTATGATGTCAATCATAGAATCGCATCTCCTTATCATCCGTAGTCTAGTGGTCAAGTAGAGTTGAGCAATAGAGAGCTCAAATTAATTTTGCAAAAGACTGTGAATAGATCTAGAAAGAATTGGTCCAAAAAACTTGATGATGCATTATGGGCCTATAGAACGGCATACAAAAATCCTATGGGTATGTCTCCATATAAGATGGTTTATAGAAAAGCGTGTCATTTACCTCTTGAACTTGAACATAAAGCATATTGGACTATTAAAGAGCTCAACTATGACTTCAAACTTGCCCGTGAGAAGAGGTTGTTTGATATTACCTCACTTGATGAATGGAGAACCCAAGCCTATGAGAATGCCAAGCTATTTAAAGAAAAATTCAAACGCTGGCATGACAAAAGGATAGAAAAGCGTGAGTTTAACGTAGGAGATTATGTATTATTATTCAACTCTCGTTTAAGATATTTTGCAGGAAAACTTCTCTCTAAATGGGAAGGTCCTTACGTTATCGAGGAGGTCTATCGTTCTGGTGCCATAAAAATCAACAACTTCGAAGGCAGAAGTCCGAGGGTGGTAAACGGTCAAAGGATTAAACATTATATTTCAGGTAATCCTATCAATGTTGAAACTAATATTATTGAAACCGTAACCCCGGAGGAATACATAAGGGACACTTTCCAGAACGTTCCAGACTCCAAAAAGGAATAGGTATGTGGTACGGTAAGTAAACTGACTCCAAAACAACTCCAATGGCAATTTTTATCAGTTTTGGAATATTTAAGAATTTTAGGAAGAAAGAAGTAGTCCGAAGGGGACACGAGGCCCCCACGAGAGTGGAGGGCGCCCCCCCCCTACTGGGTGCGCCCCCTGTCTCGTGGTCACCTCGTGTGCCTCCCGGACTCTGTTTTCTTGCACGTTACGTATTTTGGTCGGTAAAAATTCATTATATATACTCCCGAAGGTTTTGACCACCATATCACGCAAATATCCTCTGTTTTCATTTTGAGTTGTTTCTGTTGCAGATCTAGAGCATCATGACGTCACCCTCCTCCAACAACGAGGACAAGGATGCTTGGCTATTGAAGATAGAGCTGAAAAGAGAAGAACCGGAAGAGATCAACAAGGATGAAGGGATCAAGAAGGCCATGGAGGTTCAAGCTCCGGCGGTGAAAGAAGAAGACATCCCTCAACCTTTACCTAACCTCTTTACTCCAACAGAGATTGAACCTTTCAAGATGATTGAGTGAGCTCGCATACAGAACAAGTATCTCACACAGGAGAATATTCTGTTGAAGGATCATATCGCCGGACTCAAGGGCATTATCCACAAGTTGGAGGAGCTTTTACGCTCAATGTGCGATTATCCACCGCCATCATCACCTCCTCCATCACCTCCGAGGACATAATCACATTGGTATGGGCACTCCCCTTGGCAACTACCAAGCTTGGGGTAGGTGCCCCGGTATCGTATCACCATCACACTCCTATCTTTACCATTTTATTTAGTTCGATTCTTTTAGTAGTATCTTGATCTAGTAGATTGAAGTTTCGATATCAAGTAGTTTTGAGTTTTGCTTTGTGATATCTTTATATAATCGAGTCCGTGAGCTATCTATAATAAAGATTAGTGTTGACTCAAGTGCTTGCTATGTTGCTATGATCTTGAGGAAGTAGAAAGAATAAAAGAGTTCATATTGATCTTATGGTTAGTGATGACTTCACACATAGATAGTATGAGGCATAAAAGTTGTTGAGAGTTGATAAACGTAGTTTTGGTCATCGTTGCAATTAATAGGAAGTGATAAGGAAAGAGAGGTTCATATAAAAATATATTATCTTGGACACCTTTTATAGTTGGGAGCACTCATTAAGTATGACATGCTAAAAGAGTTCACGTTGGACAAGGAAGACAACGTAATGGGTTATGTTTTCGCACATCTCAGTTAAAGTATATTGTCATTGACCTTCCAAACATGTTGAGCTTGCCTTTCCCCCTCATGCTAGCCAAATTCCTTGCACCAAGTAGAGATACTACTTGTGCTTCCAAACATCCTTAAACCCAGTTTTGCCATGAGAGTCCACCATACCTACCTATGGATTGAGTAAGATCCTTCAAGTAAGTTGTCATGTTGCAAGCAATAAAAATTGCTATCTAAATATGTATGACTTATTAGTGCAGAGAAAATAAGCTTTGTACGATCTTGTTGTGGTAGTAATAAAAGCGACGGACTGCATAATAAAGGTCCACATACAAGGGGCAATATAAAGTGACGTTCTTTTGCATTAAGATTTTGTGCATCCAACCCTAAATGCACATGACAACCTCTGCTTCCCTCTGCGAAGGTCCTATCTTTTACTTTATGTTTTTACTTTATGCTTGAGTCAAGGTGATCCTCACCTTTCCCTTTTTCATTTTATCCTTTGGCAAGCTCCTCATGTTTGAAAGATCATGATATATACATATATATATATATATATCCAACTGGATGTAAGTTAGCATGGGCCATTATTGTTGACACCACCTAAAGGTGAATACATTGGGAGGCAACACAATAAGCCCCTATCTTTCTCAGTGTCCGGCTGAAACTCCCTAACCACAAGTATTGCGTGAGTGTTAGCAATTGTAGAAGGCAACAACATAGTTTAGTATGTGAACTTGCTGAAAAGGTCTATTGTTGACTCTTTCTGATGTTATGATAAAGTGCAATTGCTTCAATGACTGAGATTATAGTTTGTTACTTCCCAGTGAAGTTTTTGAACCATACTTGACATTGTGAATTGATTGTTACTTGAGCATAAGAAATCATATGATAAAACCTATATATGTTGCTGTTATAAGAATGATCATGATGCCCTCATGTCCGTATTTTATTTTTATCGACACATCTATCTCTAAACATGTGGACATATTTTTCGATATCGGCTTCCGCTTGAGGACAAGCGAGGTCTAAGCTTGGGGGAGTTGATACGTCCATATTGCATCATGCTTTTATATCAATATTTATTGCATTATGGGCTGTTATTACACATTATATCTCAATACTTATGGCTATTCTCTCTTATTTTACAAGGTTTACCATCAAGAGGGGGGATGCCGACAGATGGAATTCTGGCTAGAAAAGGAGCAAACATTGGAAAGCTATTCTCCACTACTCCAAAAATCCTGAAACTCCACGAAACATGTTTTTGGAATTAATAAGAATTATTGGACGAATAAAATACATCAGGGGGCCCACACCCTGTCCAGGAGGGTGGGGGGCAAGCCCCCCCTACTGGGTGTGCACCCCTGTCCCCTGGGCCCCTGGTGGGCCCCCGGTGTCTATCTTCTGCTATATGAGAGCTTTTACCCTGGAAAAAATCGTGGGCAAGCTTACGGGACGAAGCTCCGCCGCCACGAGGCGGAACCTTGGCGGAACAAATCTAGGGTTCCGGCAGAGTCGTTCTGCCGGGGACACTTCCCTCCGGGAGGGGGAAATCATCACCAACGTCATCACCAACGATCCTCTCATCGGGAGGGGTCAATCTCCATCAACATCTTCACCAGCACCATCTCCTCTCAAAACCCTAGTTCATCTCTTGTATCCAATCTTGTATCAAAACCACAAATTGGTACCTATGGGTTGCTAGTAGTGTGGATTACTCCTTGTAGTTGATGCTAATTGGTTTACTTGGTGGAAGATCATATGTTGAGATCCTTAATACATATTATTACCCCTATGATTATGAACATGAATATGCTTTGTGAGTAGTTACGTTTGTTCCTGAAGACAAGGGTGAAGTCTTGCTATTAGTAGTCATGTGAATTTGGTATTCGTTCGATATTTTGATGAGATGTATGTTGTCTTTTCCTCTAGTGGTGTTATGTGAACGTCGACTACATGACACTTCACCATTATTTGGGCCTAGAGGAAGGCATGGGGAAGTAATAAGTAGATGATGGGTTGCTAGAGTGACAGAAGCTTAAACCCTAGTTTATGCATTGCTTCGTTAGGGGCTGATTTGGATCCATATGTTTAATGTTGTGTTTAGGTTTACCTTAATACTTATTTTGTAGTTGCGGATGCTTGCAATAGGGGTTAATCATAAGTGGGATGCTTGTCCAAGTCAGGGCAGTACCCAAGCACCGGTCCACCCACATATCAAATTATCAAAGTACCGAATGCGAATCATATGAACATGATGAAAACTAGCTTGACGATAATTCCCATGTGTCCTCGGGAGCTCCTTTCTCATTATTAGAAATTGTCCAGGCTTATACTTTGCTACATGAAGGATTGGGCCACCTTGCTGCACTTTATTTACTTTATTTACTTGTTACTCGTTACTATTTATATTATCAGAAAACTATCTATCACCTATAATTTCAGTGCTTGCAGAGAAAACCTTACTGAAAACCGCTTATCATTTCCTTCTGCTCCTCGTTGGGTTCGACACTCTTACTTATCGAAAGGACTATGATAGACACCCTACACTTGTGGGTCATCACGCACCAGTTCCTAAGTGGGTTCCTACGCTCGTACCTCTTGGAGCGGTTATGCATCCACCGCCGCTCAGGCCGTCCAGTATGCTGCATTTGAGATTATTGTTGAGTTATATTATGCTGAGGCTCGGATGCAGAAACACGATGATGGTCGTGTTCACTTACATTCCGTTGATCCGGCGTCGACACTAGACATCTTTCTTCATATATCACTCCTAGTTATCGCCTGATTCACGAGTTGGCTCGAGAGCTGAATCATGCTCATTCTTCTTTAGCCGCCGCTATGTCCTACCCAACTCCACCTTCTATGGGATTTACTCCTCATATTGTGCCCAATTCTAGCTTACCTGTTTCTCCGATTACACCCATGACTAGCTCAAGCACCTCGCATGTGAACCCACACAGTGCTCCTGCTGAGTGGGCATCTCTTTTCGCTACCCCCGCAGCTCACATGATCCCTTCTCGTTCCGCACCTGCGCCTGAGGGAGAGCCCCCGAGGCAGCATCGTCGTGTTACCTTTAACCCGGAGGTTTCAGTTGGAGTCCTTAGTTTAGGATCTGGGTCTGACTCAGGAGAGGATCCGTCAGCACCAGCAGAGTCTTAGAGCGCCTGAGTATCAGCAGTGGTCACATGATGTACGGATGTAGTTGTATGAGCTATGATGCATGTATGCGAGTAGTCGCACCCGTCATGATGTTTACCTTTCATGTATGAGTCTATGTATAATTATGTTGGAACTCTTTATTTGATCACTATGTTTTCGGTTCATTTCGTTTTCTGGGTTTTGTCACTTGCTTTTCTTTCCATGTTTGGATGCTTCTCATCTCGGTTGCTCTTATTGGGAAAAATAAACAGTAGGATGGCGCGGGGAGGTAGTAGCTCACAGGCTTGTGAGGATGTCCCTGTTCGTCGTTCAACAAGACAGGCAGGACACTCCCCCGAGCCGTATCCGCAACCACCGCCTCCACCGCCAAATCTACCCTCCACTGAAAAAATTATGCGCATGTTTGAGGAAAGGAGAAATAATGATTTGATTGAGTTGTTAAAAAGTGTGCAAGCTATTGTTGGAGAGAATGGAAACCCAAATGCACATCACTCTAAGCTGTCAGATTTTCAAAGAACTTAGCCTCCCAGTTTCAATCAAGCGATTGGCCCTTTGGAAGCAGATGATTGGTTGCGAACATTGAGAAGAAACTTGAAATTGCTCGCACTGATGTAGCGGACAAGCTTCTGTTCGCTACCCATTATCTTGAAGGAGCCGCTGCTATATGGTGGGATAATGGTAAAGCACTATGGCCTGCGGGAGAAGAAGTTACGTGGAATAATTTCAAGGGAAATTTCTCAAGTATCACATTCTAGCTGGTATCATGAATGTCAAGCAACGCAAATTCTCGATCCCACTCAAGGCAGTCTATCAGTAAATGAATATTTGCACAAGTTTAACCATCTGGCTCATTTTACCCTTTATGACGTGTCCACGGAAGAAAGAAAGATAGACAGATTCCTTGGAGGACTAAACTAGCACCTCAGGAGTGCTCTCCGCATGCTCGACTTCCCAGATTTTCAGTCTCTAGTGAACAAGGCTCTCATTGTAGAAAGAGAATACAAGCCTGTGCACGACAACCGCCTCGCAAATAATGACCACAAGCGCAAATTTGAGCCAAAGAAAGACGGACAGCCTATTCAAAAGGCCCGTACTTGGCAACAGACCCAAGTGGAATATAAACCAAATTTGCAGCAGAATATGAACAAGACCACTACTCAAGTCAAGAATGTTGTGACCAGTCTAGTGCATGAAGAGCGTCAGCGCAACAATGCCTGTTTTAGTTGTGGCCTGACCGGACATTATGCTCTACAGTGTCCCAAGAAGTCAAACGCTCCATTCCGACCACAAGTAAATCACATGGGGCTCATAGAAGGTCAAGTTAATAATCTCTCCGCAAAAGAAGCCCTGGAAAACCCTGAAGTCGTCATTGATATGTTTCTCGTTAATAACATACCTGCAATAATTTTATTTGACTCTAGGGATTCTCACTCTTTTATTTCTCAGAGTTTTGTTGCCCAAAACAAATTTTCTTGCTCGCTTTTGGGGAAAAGTATGCTGGTTCAATCCCCGGGCTCCGTGATCAAAAGCCACCATGTATGCAAAAATTTGGAAATTGATATCAAGGGAGTCTGTTTTCCAACCACTGTGATAGCCATCGAGTCGGAAAAGTTGGCTGTTATTTTGGGAATGAACTGGTTGACTCGGTATCAAGTGTGCATTAATTGTGCGACCCGAGAAGTCACTCTAACAAATAAGGAAGGCAAAACCATAAAGTTTTATGCCCATAAAGGCATACCCAAAAGGGAGATGGTCTTCACTACAGTAGCTGAAGAATTGGATCTGATTCCTGTGGTCAGTGAATTTCCTAATGTATTCCCAGAAGAATTACCTGGAATGCCACCAGACAGGGAGCTTTAATTTGCAATTGATCTTGTACCCGGGACTGCACCGTTGTACAAAAAGTATTATTGAATGCCATCCTACGAACTCGTGGAATTAAAGAAATAGTTGGATGACATGCTGCAAAAAGGATACATCCGCCCAAGTTCTTCACCATGGGGATCACCTGAAATATTCGTGGACAAGAAAGATGGTTGTCTCAGAATGTGTGTGGACTACTGTCAGTTGAACGATGTCACCATCAAGAACAAATACACATTACCAAGCATTGATGATTTATTCGATCAGCTCAGTGGTGCAATGGTATTTTCCAAGATTGATTTAAGGACCGGATATCAAGGAAGATATTCCTAAGACCGCATTCACTACTCGTTACGGACTTTATGAATATACGGTGATGTCCTTCGGTCACATATGCCCCCGCCTTTTTCATGCATATGATGAATAAGGTGTTCATGGAATTCTTGAATAAGTTTGTGGTGGTCTTCATTGACGATATTCTCATATACTCTAAAAGTGACGAGGAACATAAGCAACACCTCTGCGTAGTTCTGAGACTTTGTGACCACCAGCTGTATGCAAAATTCAGCAAGTGTGAGTTTTGGCTCAAACAAGTCAGATTTTTGGGACATGTTCTATCAGTAGAAGGTATTGCAGCAGATCCCAGTAAAGTAAAAGATGTGCTTGATTGGGCAGCACCCCCGACAGTATCCGAAGTCTGGAGTTTCCTTGGATTAGCCGAATACTACCGCCGGTTCATCGAAGGATTCTCCAAAATTGCCAAGACAATGAAAGAACTCCTCAAGAAAGACAAGAAAGTTGAATGGAATGATGATTGCGAGCAAAGCTTTAACGAGCTAAAAGCCAGGTTGAGATCAGCATCAGTCCTGACTCTCCCGGATATTTACCGCAGCTTCGATGTGTATTGTGATGCATCCAGAAAAGGTATTGGGTGTGTCGGGGATATACCCCGCGGTAATAAACCGCCGGATGAATGACCCGACTAGAGTTTGGCGATTCACTGGCAACCCACTTGGACATGGTGGTTTACGGTTCATTGGTAATCCGGCAGTCGGGTCAGAGGAGCGACAAGACCCGGTGGCCTAACGGGCGGTTTATGGATGGCCGGATCATGCTATGGTGGGCCGGTTTAAGAGGAAAGGTGTGAGGAATATTTACTTTACAAGGAAGACCCGGACTTGTATCCGGTTTGTATTAGAGATAGACTAGTCCTAATCCAAATAGGACTCCACATGTAACCCGCCCCTTCAACATATATAAGGAGGGGCAGGGCTCCCAAAGAGGGAGAAGAGCAAAGAACAATCCTAGGGCTAGACACAAAGAGGAGAGCCGGTTTACGGCGACTCCCTCGTGATGGTAATGAGACCTAGCCTCAAACAGCATGTAGGGTTTTTACCGGATGATGTTTCCCGGGGCCCGAAGCTGTCTAAATCCCTGTCTTGTGTTGCGTCTCTCGATTCCGCTCAACCCTTCTCAAGCTACCACATAGATGCGTTGGCGCCCACCGTGGGGCCTACGCACGGTGGTGTAGAGTTCTTGGAGGGTTTTCTTACAGGGATCGAGAAGTTTGCAGCGGATGGATGAAGATGAGCCGGTTTGGAAGGATCTGCATCAAGTGCCAGTTTACCAGATTGAGATAAAATAATTAGGGTTTGATGTTTTGTGCATCGCCGACGACGTGAAGCGGTTTATTGAAAGCAACGGAGGATTGACTTTGTTTGTATGTCGCGTCTTGCAAGCTGTCAAATTGTTGTCGGATCCGTCGAGTCCAGTTGGAGACCAACAAAAAAAATTCTGCTGTCTAAACCGCCGAGTCACGGGAAGATTCTGCTGCCGGGTCATAGGTTTAAAGTCACGTGGTTTCCGCTAAGGATCGGAGGACTAGTCCTGTACAATTGATTATATGGGAGTATTATGTTCTACCGAGTCATCATGTGCTAAAAAAAAGAAGTGGATAAGACCACGGAGTTGGTCTCCGCCTTGGCCTCGCCTCGAACACCTGCTGCTTCTGCGGTTGAGCAGGAGCGCCTCCGGTGCCCCCGTCCGCAACCCGTCTCGCCTCCACTATGGTAGAGCGGCTATGGCCGGCGCGACATCACTGCTCTGCTGCGTGTCCGCATCACCACCGCCATTCATCGCGCGACTCGGCCGCCCGCTCGTCATCACCGCACCGGCGCGGCTCCGGGTCCCCACCAGGGTTGCCTCCGCCGGCGGCTGGGTTGCCTCCGCATCACCACTCGAAGCATCTTCTTCACCGTGCTCAGCCACCTCCCAGCGTGTGCCGGCTCCGGTCCGTTCCACCCTAGACCACGAGCGGTCCGCTCCGCCCTCGACTACCAACGCGCCGGATTCAGTTGCGCCATCACCAACCCGGAGCCGTGCTTCCCCAACCCGACACTGGATCCAATCGCGCGTCACCTTTGTCTTCCGAGCCGCCATCGAGCCTCCAGGGTGTTGTCTTCAAGGTCTCGCCTCCGCCAGTTACCGCTGCTGATTTCTGCGCCTGCACAACAGTGGGCTCCGAGCCTTGCCAAGTTCTCTCCGCTGCGGTCGACCGCACCGGCGCAGCCTTGAATCGCCGCCTTCGACGAACCGCCGTCCTAGGCCTCGGGCTGCCAGGGGCCTGCTATCGTCCCAGCAAGCGCGCCGGCCGGCCCTGTTGCCTCATGGCCAGAGCCGTTGTCCGGATCACCCCAGCTTCAAACCGCCGACGCCAAGTCGCCAAGATTGCCGAGCTATTGCCGGGTCACCACGGGCTCTGGTTTACCACCCGCACCAGCGCCCTTGCTCCTTTCTCACCGTGCTTCGAAACCGGTGCAAGTTGCCACCGCTACGTCTGCCGTGGTTCGCCGTGGCCGCAGCAGCCCTGGCTCGGAGTCCCTCTGTCTCCACCTTGAACCGGGTCTGCCTTCGAGCTGGCCGGCCTTTGCCGTCGCGGCCTCGGCCGTCCACTGCCGTCACCGGCTTGCCGGCCTCTGCCGTCGCGGCCTCGGTCGTCCTCTGCCGTCGTCGGCTCGCCGTCCTCTGCCAGTGCGCCCCGCGCCACCTCCGTCATGACCATCAGTTCCCTATCGTGTCTCGCTTCAGTCTTGAGTCGCCTACGACTGCAGCAAACCACACTCGAGGAACCCTGCTCCGTGCTTCAAAACTTGGCTGCTGTTAAAACTGTGCTTGACCGGCGCCAGGATCAAGCCTAAGGATGTGGGCTGCAGTATCACTACGTCGTTGTTATTCGGTCTGCTACACATGCAAGTGGAGACAAGGAACAATGGGACAAAAAAGTGCGAGTTGTTATTGTTGAAAATCCATTAGTACATCCGCTCAAAAGCAACCCAACAGAGTCACTTGGTGGCAGGCGAAGCTATAAAAAATCAGCCATGAAGTGGGTGGAGCTACTCACTTGGAGGTGTGAGAGCCGTCGGGCCGCAAACTGCCTCTAACGTGTTGAGCCGCCGGGAGTTGCCGGTCTGCCTGAACCGTCGCGACTATTTTGAGTTGCTGGTCCGTCTAAGCTGTCTCTATCACGATGGAAGGGATCATACGTCATCCTTACGAATCAGGTGATATCCATCTAAATTTATTTTTTGACACATATTGTTTTTGTCAAAGAAACAATTACTCTGGCCTATATCTTTTTATACAGGGCATGTGCTCACTATAAAAGTGATGCCCTACCGCGGACGGCGTGCACGCTAGCTGTTCTACACCGGCATACCGGCATCTGCATATATCACATTGATAAATCGGAACAGAAACCTCCGCCCCCACAGTCTGGTTTACATCAACACGCCGGCCAACTCGCTCGTCCGTACCACCTTTAAAATACCACGGACGACTTGCCCGTCCGCCCTGGCCACAAGTTCATGCGTCCGCGCCGGTTTACAACAGGGGGACAACTTGCTCGTCCGCACCTGGTTTACAACACCACGGCCGGATCATCCGTCTGCTCGTCTGGCCGACTCGGTCGTGATTAATTTTAGCATCACTGTGGTGATCATCAACTCCATGGCGGATAATTTCTGGCCTAACACATCAGGTGATATCCATTTAATATATATTTTATTAGTGCATATTGTTTTTTGTAAAAGAGCAGTTTATCTTTGTCTTGGTCCGCAATATTGTATGCAGGAAAATTATTCATTATAAACGTGGTTTATACCATGGGTACGAAGCACGCGCTGGCAACGTCCTGCCCGGTGTTCGTCCGTTCCGCATTACACGGTGAATGGATGCGTGCAAGAAGCCGCCCTTACGGCCCGGTTTACATCAACTCGCCCGTCCGAACCGGTTTACAACGCCGCGACTGACTCATCTGTCTGTGCGGCCTCTGATGCTACGGTCGTATTTTCTGTCCGTCTCTCGCGGCCTGGTCTACATCAACATACCGGGCCGCACCTGTCTGCATGAGCTGGTTATTGGGCGCACAAATCGCCGCCATTACAGTTTTGATTCACTTCAAATCGCCAGTTGGAAGGAACCATTGGCCGAGTTGCTGACACGGCTTATATGGGATCATTTACAACCCGCCGCAGTCACCTCAACCTTCTATGGATTCACATCGTGCTATCAACGCCGGTGATATACAAGTTATGCCGGTTTATATCACGGTCGAACATGGAGAATCTCAAGCCAACTCCTCGAGTCACCTTTGAGACTTGGGGGCTACGATGACATAACTCAGCAAATCCTGCCAGTTTCAGCAAAGTTAAAAACCCAGGGCGATGGAGGGAAAGATAACCCGGTCCCAGAGGCTACTGTTATTTGAAAGGCCATCAGAAAATCTCCGGCTGAAAATGAAGATTCCGGTTTGCAATCCGGTTTAAGGAAAATTTGTTCTCCCACAAAGCTTTGAAGCTCTCAATATCCGGTTCAAGATCCCGGTTCAAGAAGAATATATCTCTTGCAAAAAGGTTAAAAATTACTGAAGAGGACCTGCTGCCATGATGCGCGGTTCAAACATGGGTATCCTGCCTTATTGGCCTAACATATTATTGATCACATGGGAGCCTCAGCCGAAGCGGGGTCTCTGTCTTTCTCATCATGCGAGGTTACACGGAGTGGTTCTGTCTAAAGCGGCCTCCGGTTTACCCCTTGACATTTGTTTTTATATCACTGGGGGCTTTGGTCGTGTCCGAACCAACGAACACCCTTTGATAGGCGACAACCACCAGATCATTTGGGGACTGGGTCAAGTCTGAACCAGTAATGCCTCTTGGTCGGCCTAAGGCCACAAAATCACTTGGGAGCATGGTCGGGCCGGAGCCATTGCTACGCCTCTTGATTTGGCATATATGCCACGAGTCATTTGGGGACCTGGCTGACTTGAATCATTGTCACCCCTATTGGGGGCCTTGATCCTGTCCGACCATGGTAATGCCATCTGAACAGCTTAATATAGCATATTTTTGCGAATGGTTTTTATCATTACTTTCGTTTCCATCTTGTTTTCATGGTTTGTTTATTCTTTGCTTTGTCGGATTTCTTTTATGTCGACAAACACCTTTTTTCCGATTCAGCCGATGGATTTGATTCCCCTTTAATCCGGAGGAGTATGCCCGGTTTGATTTTCTGTTACCATCCTATTATGGAGTAAACCGGTGTTTATCAACCCGGCTTGACCTTCAATTGCAAGTTGTCAATACAGGATCAAGTTATAATTCGGAGACTATCAGCCCGGTCTGGTTTGACTACGAGTCGCCAGTATAATATATGGTTAAACCGGCATTTATCACAACCCGGTACAGTTTTATCATCAACCGGCACGGTATGAAAGGAGTTATCATTACTCAAGATTGGGGTTATCACTCTTACTACAAAAAATTGGTAAACCAATGATGTGATTCAGTATCACAGGTATGATATATTTCATTGATTATTTTGAAGTGCAGCCTTGGTTATAAACCTGGGTTATATGTTGGCCATTATGACCCGTCCGGCGGTAAACCGCCAGGACACTTTAAATTTGTTGTATGCAGAGACAGGTTGAATAAAGCATAATGATAAATTATCCGGAGTTTATTAAACCGGCCTGGCTTTTGAATATAAGTCACCAGTATATATTTAGATTGCGACATTGGAATCATGTGCTTATAAATCATTGGGTTATAGCCGAGCTTGGCTGAATTTTCATTATGATATTGAATGAATATGGTTTTCATACCGGACTATATTATCTTGAATAGCCAACATGGCTGGATTTTTATTAATAACCGATATTATTGAGGTTTTCAAAGTCGCTTTAGCGCACTGGATATTATTTTATCAAAGGATATGGTTTATTCTACAATTGAAGGAATAGTCCCGAGTCGCTGCAGGCTTACGACCCGGCACTTGGGGGCTACATTATTGAAATTGAGGTTATATGCAAGTCTTATGTCGCTGCAAGCATGCACCATGACACTTGGGGGCTAATGCAAAGTCATTTTTTTTGCTCATTTTATTGAAGACCCGACTCATCATATCATAATAAGCCGGCCCTTGGGGGCTACCAATTGCTTCTGTCAACAATTAAAGGTACACATATTTTCGTCCATAATATTGAAGGATTCATTGCTCAGTTGGTAAAGCACGAAACTCTTAACCTTGTGGACGTGGGTTCAAGCCCTACGATGGAAGCTACATTATAAGGTGTTATTTTCATTGAAGTATATATCAAGTCCCGGTTCAGTATTATTTTACTAAGCCGGCACTTGGGGACTACATATATGGAGTATTCAGTTTATATGATTGAGATGAATAAACCGGATTTCTTCAAGGTTGCAACACTGATTGGAGCAAGTCTTAAGTTATCATTATATTCTCTTCTTAAGACTTGGGGGCTACAGGTAATATGGATATAAGGGAGAAAAAATCTTCAAATGCTCAGTTTTGAGCAATAATTATGACCTGGAGTTGGTGACAATTATGACTTGGTGCCATCCATATTTACAATCCGGCAATTTTGGTAATATTAATCCGGCAAAATTTTACATCTTCAAACCGGCTGAATATCAGATGAGTATGTCAAGACCAATATTTCTTAAAACCGGCACCTTGGAAGCCGATTCAAGTGGATTATTCTTCACATTATTTTTTCTATAAGAAGCCAACATCAGCAATTTGAGTATGAAGATGGTTATTAACTTGGAAGGAAGAAATGACAAGGATTTAAGGATGATCAAGTGCCGGTCTACAAGAATATTTCAACTGGAGCACAACTCGACAAATTTGTTCTTGTTGCAGATCAGTTTAACATGGATGAATCCAAATTAAACTGGGGGCTAATGTCGGGGATATACCCCGCGGTATAAACCGCCGGATGAATGACCCGACTAGAGTTTGGCGATTCACTGGCAACCCACTTGGACATGGCGGTTTACGGTTCATTGGTAATCCGGCAGTCGGGTCAGAGGAGCGACAAGACCCGGTGGCCTAACGGGCGGTTTATGGATGGCCGGATCATGCTATGGTGGGCCGGTTTAAGAGGAAAGGCGTGAGGAATATTTACTTTACAAGGAAGACCCGGACTTGTATCCGGTTTGTATTAGAGATAGACTAGTCCTAATCCAAATAGGACTCCACATGTAACCCGCCCCTTCAACATATATAAGGAGGGGCAGGGCTCCCAAAGAGGGAGAAGAGAAAAGAACAATCCTAGGGCTAGACACAAAGAGGAGAGCCGGTTTACGGCGACTCCCTCGTGATGGTAATGAGACCTAGCCTCAAACAGCATGTAGGGTTTTTACCGGATGATGTTTCCCGGGGCCCGAAGCTGTCTAAATCCCTGTCTTGTGTTGCGTCTCTCGATTCCGCTCAACCCCTCTCAAGCTACCACATAGATGCGTTGGCCTCGCGACTAAGTCCTCATACTAAGGACATCTGCCGTGACAAATCCACGACAGGGTGCGTACTTATACACGACGACAAGGTGGTAGCTTATGCATCTCGCCAGCTACGACCTCATGAAGGAAATTATCCTACGCATGATTTGGAACTGATCGCGGTTGTGCACTCTCTAAAGATTTGGAGACATTATCTCAGGAAGAGATGTCAAATATTCACTGACCACAAAAGTCTCAAATATATCTTTACGCAGCAGACTTAAACCATCGACAGCAAAGATGGCTCGAGCTGGTGAAGGACTATGATCTAGGAATAAATTACCATCTGGGAAAGGCTAACGTAGTCGTTGATGCCCTTAGTCGCAAACCTGTCAATTTAAACATCATGCTAGAGTCTTTTCCTTCAGAACTCCAGCAAGAGATTGCTCAGCTAAACCTGGTAATTGTTGATGCCGGTCTCGCGAATATTTTGGAAGTAACTCCTACTCTAGAAAAATAAATCCGGAGGGCACGAGCCAAGAGCAAGAGCCTACAAGCATACATCCCATGTCTGCGGAAAGACAAGGCTTGAGATTTCTCTACAGACGCACTAGGTACACTCTGGTACCAAGGAAGGATATACGTACCTGAGCAAGCAGATTTGAAGAAGAAAATTTTGGTCGAAGCACACGAATCTTCTTATTCGATACACCCAGGCAGCACCAAAATGTACGAAGATCTTCGACAGATGTTTTGGTGGAATGGAATGAAAAGGGACATCGCATATTTTGTCGCTTGTTGTGACATCTGCAACAAAGTAAAGGCGGAACACCAGAAATCCGCCGGACTTCTCCAACCTCTACCCGTCTCACAATGGAAATTGGACGATGTTTACATGTATTTTATCGTCGGTCTACCCAAGACTCGTCGAGGCAATGATGCTATATGGGTCATAGTGGACACGCTGACAAAAGTGGCTCACTTTATTCCCATCCACACCACCCTCCATGCTGATCAACTCACACAGTTGTACGTATCTCGAATTGTCAGTCTGCATGAAGTGCCAAAAACAATCATTTTGGGCCGAGGTTTATTGTTTACCTCCGCCTTCTAGTCCCGACTCCATCAAGCTATGGGGACCGCTCTCAAATATAGCACCGCCTATCATCCATAGACAGACAGTCAGACTGAGCAAGTGAATCAAATCCTTGAAGATATGTTGCGAGCATGCGCCTTAGCCCAAGGACCCAAATGGGAGGATTGCCTGCCATATGCGGAATTCTCATACAACAACAATTTTCAAACCAGCCTGAAAATGTCACCCTTTGAAGCATTATACGGCCGTAAGTGACGCACTCCCTTAAATTGGTCTCAAACCGGAGACAGCCGTATCTTCAGTACTGATCTGCTATTGGAAGCAGAGAAGCAAGTCAAGGAAATTCTGGATAGACTTCAACTAGCTAAGTAATGACAGAAAAGTTATTATGACGCCAAGAATAGACAAGTCAGTTTTGAACCTGGTGAATACATGTATCTCCGAGTCACCCCCATGAAGGGAGTCAAGAGATTTCAGACCCGAGGGAAATTGGCACCAAGATATATTGGCCCGTTCCCAGTTATGGCACGAGTTGTGATGAGGACATCAATACCATTGTTACACCCACAGCCCCTACTTCTACATATACTGGACCAATTACTAGAGCTCGCGCACGCCAATTAAATTATCAGGTACTTTCATTTCTTGGTAATGATTCTAATGTTCATGAGAATATGATGCTGCCTAAATTGTATACATTTGTTTTACTTACAAATGAAGGGCCTAGATTGGAGAAGGATGGACATTGGAGCAAGAACAAGCATGGAGATGATGCCATGCGCAAGGGGAACAAGAACGGAGTTACAAGTGATGATTTCAGGACTTTGAAGCCACCATAATGGGTGCATGAAGCTTTGGACGAAATATACAAGATGCCACTTCATAAATTTCGTCCCGAGACTATTCTAGGTGCTGCGTCACCTTATTATTGGGCCAGGCCCATGTAATTTCGAAATACATAAGTATAGCCTATTTTTAGAGTCCGTATGTGTGGGGAAACAAGAGATAGGGTTGATTTCGGACCCCTCCACCAAGGGCCACGAAATTCCCCCCTCTTCCTCAATATATACAGCCCTTAGGGCACCCTTTAGACTTTGGGTTTTGTTTAGATTAAAGTTCGCCATAGCTGCAACTTCGCGTACTTCGTTTGTGTTCGACGACCAGAAAAGGCGTCACAGAACCCCACCTTGATCAATAAAGCTTTCATCTTATATTTGCAATATCCAGATTGCAATCTCAGTTTCTTGCTTGTTCTTCGTTTGCTCTCAGGAAACAGACCCTCGTGGTCAGGTTGATCATGCTCCGGCGTGGTCAATAACCTCTCAGAGTTGGTTTAGAGATTGCTAAGGCGCGACATCCTCGCACGTTCGTAGTCGGATCGTCAAAGTCGACTTCCACCAAAGCGAAATCCATCATCTCATCGAAAGATGGGACACCTTTGCCTCTATCAAGTGCCACACATACGGACTCTAAAAATAGTCTGTACTTATGTATTTCGAAATTACATGGGCCTGGCCCAATAATAAGGTGACGCAGCACCTAGAATAGCCTCGGGACGAAATTTATGAAGTGGCATCTTGTATATTTCGTCCAAGGCTTCATGCACCCATTATGGTGGCTTCAAAGTCCTGAAATCATTACTTGTAACTCCGTTCTTGTTCCCCTTGCGCATGGCATCATCTCCATGCTTGTTCTTGCTCCAATGTCCATCCTTCTCCAAGCTAGGCCCTTCATTTGTAAGCAAAACAAATGTATCCAATTTAGGCAGCATCATATTCTCATGAACATTAGAATCATTACCAAGAAACTAAAGTACCTGATAATTTAATTGGCGTGCACGAGCTCTAGTAATTGGTCCAGTATATGTAGCAGTAGGGGTTGTGGGTGTAATAATGGTATTGATGTCCTCATTATCCCCCCCTTCTTGAAATGAAGTCGTCCTCGACGGAAGCTCATCTTCCTCACCCAAATAAGGCTTCAATTCTGCAATGTTAAAAGTGGGACTAACCCCAAAATCTGCAGGCAGCTTAAGTTTATATGCATTATGATTTACTTTCTCTAACACCTTAAAGGGACCATTAGCACGTGGCATTAGCTTTGATTTGCGCAAATCAGGAAATCTATCCTTACGCAAATGTAACCAAACAAGATCTCCAGGTGCAAACACAACATGTTTTCTACCCTTATCTCCAGCAAGTTTATATTTAGCATTCATACGCTCAATGTTTTCCTTAGTTAACTCATGCATTTTTAAAATCAATTCTGCACGTTGTTTAGCATCAAAATTAACCTTCTCCGAAGATGGAAGAGGCAACAAATCAATAGGCGCACGAGGTAGGAAACCATACACAACTTCAAAAGGGCACATCTTAGTAGTAGAATGCAATGAATGATTATAAGAAAATTCAATATGAGGCAAGCATTCCTTCCACATTTTCTTATTATTCTTCAAAACAGCTCTAAGCATAGTAGACAAAGTTCTATTGACTACTTCAGTTTGTCCATCAGTTTGGGGGTGACAAGTAGTACTAAAAAGCAGCTTAGTCCCCAACTTAGCCCATAAAGATCTCCAAAAGTGGCTAAGAAATTTAGTATCATGATCTGAAACAATAGTATTTGGCACACCATGCAAGCGAATAATTTTACGAAAGAACAAATCAGCAATATTAACAACATCATCGCTTTTATGACATGGTATAAAGTGTGCCATTTTCGAGAATCTATCCACGACATGCTATCCCTCCCCTTCTTTGTTCGAGGTAAACCTAAAACAAAGTCCATAGATATATCCTCCCAAGGAACACTAGGTACAGGGAAAGGCATATATAAACCATGAGGATTGAGTCGTGACTTAGCTTTTTGACATGTAGTGCAGCGAGCAATAAAACGCTCAACATCCCTTCTCATCTTTGGCCAAAAGAAATGTGTAGCAAGTATGTCCTCCGTCTTCTTCACGCCAAAGTGTCCCATTAATCCTCCTCCATTTGCCTCCTGCAACAACAAAAGACGAACGGAGCTAGCTGGAATGCATAGCTTGTTAGCACGAAACACAAATCCATCGTTAATGATAAACTTGTTCCACATTCTTCCTTCTTTACAATTCTGCATTACATCTTTAAAATCAGCATCATGCACATATTGATCTTTGATGGTCTCCAAACCAAATATTTTGAAGTCAAGTTGTGAAAGCATAGTATAGCGACGAGACAATGCATCAGCAATAACATTTTATTTTCCCTTCTTGTGTTTAATGACATAAGGGAAAGTCTCAATGAATTCAACCCATTTAGCATGTCTACGATTAAGTTTAGCTTGACTTTTAATATGTTTCAAAGATTCATGATTAGAATGTATAACAAATTCTTTGGGCCATAAATAATGTTGCCATGTTTCTAAAGTCCGAACAAGAGTATATAATTCTTTATCATAAGTAGAATAATTCAGACTAGGCCCACTCAATTTTTCAGAAAAGTATGCAAAAGGTTTGCCATCTTGTAATAACACACCTCCTAATCCAATTCCACTAGCATCACATTCAAGCTCAAAAGTCTTATTAAAATCAGGAAGTTGGAGTAAAGGAGCATGTGTCAACTTATCTTTCAATACCGTGAAGGCTTCTTCCTGTGCGGGACCCCAAAGAAAAAGCACATCTTTCTTTGTAAGCTCATTGAGAGGTGCAGCAATGGTGTTGAAATCTCTCACAAAACGCCTATAGAATCCAGCGAGGCCAAGAAAACTCCTCACTTGTGTGACCGTTTTGGGTTGCGGCCAACTCTCAATAGCTTCAATCTTGGCTTTATCAACTTCAATTCCCTATGGAGTAACAACATAGCCAAGAAAAGATACTCGGTCGGTGCAAAAGTGCACTTCCCAAGGTTACCAAACAAACGTGCATCACGTAGAGCAATAAAAATAGCACGTAAATGTTCCAAATGTTCTTCCAAAGATCTGCTATAAATCAATATGTCATCAAAGTAAACTACCACAAATCGTCCAATGAAAGCACGTAAAACTTCGTTCATTAATCTCATGAAAGTACTAGGTGCATTAGTTAACTCAAAAGGCATGACTAACCACTCATATAATCCAAACTTAGTTTTAAATGCTGTTTTGCATTCATCTCCCAATTTCATATGAATTTGATGGTATCCACTACGCAAATCAACTTTGGAGAATATTGTAGAGCCACTCAATTCATCAAGCATATCATCTAGCCTAGGAATAGGATGACGATAACAAATAGTAATATTATTAATGCCTCTACAATCAACACACATACGTGATGTACCATCCTTTTTCGGCACTAGAATAATAGGAACAACACAAGGACTAAGGGATTCGTGTATATAACCTTTGTCGAGAAGCTCTTGTACTTGACGCATAATCTCTTTCGTCTCCTCTGGATTGGTAAGGTATGGCGCACGGTTTGGCAGTGAAGCACCGGGTATTAAGTCAATCTAATGCTCAATCCCTCGAATAGGCGGTAATCCCGGTGGCACGTCTTGTGGAAAGACGTCAGCGAACTCCTGCAAAATGTTAGTGACAGCAGGAGGCAAAGAGGAAGGCACGTCCTCGAATGAAAATAATGCCTCTTTGCACACAAAAGCATAGCAAACAGATTTGCTGAAATCTAGCTCATCAATATCAGATTTGGTGGCAAATAAACATGCACTTTTCAATTTAATTTCAGAAGCAACACTAGATGGTTTATTATTAGGCTTCATTTTTTGCTCAAATTCTTTTGCCACAATCTGATTTTCACTCTTATTCTTCTCCTGTTTTGCTTTATTAGCTCTATTAATATCATCTTTCAAAATAGAATCAGGAGTCATAGGAAGAAAAGTAATATTTTTATCCTTATGAACAAGACTATACTGATTGTTTCTACCATGGTGTACAGAATTTTTATCAAATTGCCATGGTCTACCAAGTAATAAGGAACATGCTTGCATAGGTACCACATCACAATCAACATAATCAGCATATGTAGAGATACTAAAATGCACACGAACAGTACGTGTTACCTTAACCTTGCCGCTGTTGTTGAACCATTGGATGTAGTAAGGATGTGGATGTGGTCTTGTGGTGAGAGAAAGCTTCTCCACCATCTCCATGCTAGCCAAGTTGTTGCAGCTCCCTCCGTCTATGATGATGCGCACAGAACGTTCCTTCATAACTCCCATGGTATGGAACAAATTGTGCCTCTGATTTTGCTCAGCTTGTGTGATCTCCACACTCAAAACACGCTGAGCAACTAAACATTCATACCCGTCAGCGTCTTCAGGAGCCATGTATTGCGTCTCATGATCAGAATCATCTCCACCATGTTCTTCACGTGTAATAAGAGCCAAAGTCTCCTCATCATAGTCACTGGCGGACTCATACTCACCATCCTCGGCAGCAATCATCACACGCTGAGATTTGCATTCTCTCGCATAATGACCTCTTCCCTTACAACGACGACAAATAATATCACTTGTGTGCCCTGTTGATGCCATGGAAGAAGAAGAGCTATGTGTAGGTCCGGCAGGTGCGCTCTTGGCAGATAGTGGTGGTTGTGCCTGCTTTCTTGTATCACGGCTGGAGGTGGCACCCGATGGAGGTGCTGGTGTAGTGGAAGAAGAAGATGCACGCGGTGTCCATGAGGAAGGTCGACCTGCAGAAAAGTTAGTGCGCGCCATTGCTTGTCGATCCTGCACTTCACGTTCAGCTTTACAAGCAAGATGGAATAAACGAGTGATATTAGTATACTCCTTATACTCTAGAATGGTCTAAATCTCTCTATTTAATCCACCTGTAAAACGTGCAAGCATAGCTTCATTCTCCTCAACAATACCACATCTAATCATGCCAGTTTGTAATTCCTGATAATATTCTTCTACAGAATTTTTTCCTTGTCTTAAACGCTGCAATTTTTGAAGCAATTCACGTTGATAATATGGTGGAACCCAACGAGTACGCATAGCAGTTTTCAAAGCAGCCCAAGTAGCGGGAATAGGATATAATCTACAATGTTCAGACCACCATACACATGCAAAACTAGTGAAAGCACAAACAGCAGCAGCAACCCGTCTCTCCTCGGGATATTGTAAACATGTAAACGTTGTTCAGTTTCTAACTCCCAAGTAAGAAATATATCAGGAACATATCTACCCTCAAATGGTGGAATATTCAATTTCAGTTTAGGAATATGGACATCATCTCGTACCTGAGGTGGTAGTGCAGGCCTACCATTACGAATATATACCTGAGGTCGACCTGCTGGTGGTGGTGCTGGTGGCTGCACGTAGTTCTGATTTTGATCAACCTCATCCTCATAATCGCTCGCATACTCATCATCCTCCTAGGTACCAGCAGCAGCAGTAGTAGGAGCCAAAGAAGCATCAACAACATGAACAGCAGCACCAGAATTTTGGCCATCCTCAATAGGAACATGCTTCGCTCGTCCATACTGATTCGGAAGGAGGTGTTGTTGTTGTTGTTGCAGAGGTGCGATAGGTGAAGCCGGCGGTGGTTGTGGAAAACGCGCGAGCAATTCATTAAACTTGCTATCAAGCTTTGTTTCGAACATCTTCTCAATGCCATCTATCTTCTCCATGGCCTCGTCAAATCTGTTTAGCACATCTTGCACCTGTCCACTCATCATTTGTTGAATTTTATCATGTAGCTGTTTGTTCGTCAGGTTCTCCCAATCAGTCTCATCGTCTTGTGATCCTACCATGGTTAGCAGCAAATAGAAACACACAAGAATATGATCCTACAGACTACTAAGAAGTGGTGGTGGTGTATCACAAACCCGTCAAGCAAATCTCAAATTCTTACCAATTCTTACCCAGAAGCAGGTGGTGATCGGCAACCGTTGTAGTCAAAACTCTCAAAGCTTGGATAGAGCGATTACCAGGGCGAGTCAAACACACGACGTAGATGTATGTGGAGCTGGGAAGCCTTATAATATGGTAGCAAAAAAGGTCAGCAATAATCAATTCAGAGAGGCAAAGTTGAATAAACGCTCAACGACGGTACTATGCTGGTCCTAGGCTAGACCATGCTAGAGATGCGAGCCTAGAACACTAACAAAATCACAGCGCTGCACGTAAACAAGGGAAAAGCACACTCTGGAATTTTTTATTTCGCTCCTTTTTTTGCGCTACTTTTTTTTGCGAAAAATCACTATAATGGCGAGTGTCTCAAAACTCTTCCCAGGTCAAACTGACAGGATGGGCACGAAATTTTTTTGACCAATTTTTTTTTCGACTGCCTGGACCCAAAAACTGGAAACGGGTCAAAAAAAACTTTCTATAACGGCGACTGTCTCAATACGCTTAGAAACACCTAAAAATAGGATAGCCAGAATTTTTTTGTCAAGTGCGTTTTTGGAATATTTTTTTCCGAAACCTACTCCGGCAAGGAAACACAAATCGGAAACTAGATGAATCTCGAAAACAAACCTAATATGCAAGGAACTCGGATTGGTGGTGGATATATGGTGGTGGTATATGGCAGCGGTGGTGGTATATGGCAGCGGTGGTGGTAGCGGTGGTAGTATATGGATATGGATCGGTGGTGGTATATGGATACGGATTCGGAGTGGTGGTAGTAGATGGCAGGGGCGATGATGATGGTGCGGTGGCGGCGTGACAACTTATGACCAGAACTCGAAACTCTAAAAGACTAGACGCTAAGACCAACAACGAGACACGACGATGCAACCGCAAATTCAACAAAGCAAAACCCTAAAAAGATTATGAACAGGCTCAGATTGGTTCGGATATGATGAACTAACCCTAAATATTTTTTGTGGCTTTTTCATGGACTGTAGGTATGAAGAACAGACTCGATCTAAACTACGAAAAACTGTAAAATCTCACCAAGCAACCTGGAAATCTGATACCACTTGATAGAGGCAAAGGTGTCCCGTCTTTCGATCAGATGATGGATTTCGCTTTGGTGGAAGTCGACTTTGATGATCCGACTATGAACGTGCGAGGACGTCGCGCCTTAGCAATCGCTAAACCAACTCCGAGAGGTTATTGACCATGCTGGAGCACGATCAACCTGACCACGAGGGTCTGTTTCCTGCGAGCAAACGAAGAACAAGCAAGAATCTGAGATTGCAATCTGGATATTGCGAATATAAGATGAAAGCTTTATTGATCAAGGTGGGGTTCTGTGACGCCTTTGTCTGGTCGTTGAACACAAACGAAGTACGCGAAGTTGCAGCTATGTCGAACTTTAATCTAAGCAAAACCCAAAGTCTAAACGGTGCCCTAAGGGCTGTATATATGGAGGAAGAGGGGGGAATTTCATGGCCCTTGGTGGAGGGGTCCAAAATCAACCCTATCTCTTGTTTGCCCACACATACGGACTCTAAAAATAGCCTATACTTATGTATTTCGAAATTACATGGGCCTGGCCCAATAATAAGGTGACGCGGCACCTAGAATAGCCTCGGGACGAAATTTATGAAGTGGCAACTTGTATATTTCGTCCAAGGCTTCATGCACCCATTATGGTGGCTTCAAAGTCCTGAAATCATCACTTGTAACTCCGTTCTTGTTCCCCTTGCGCATGGCATCATCTCCATGCTTGTTCTTGCTCCAATGTTCATCCTTCTCCAAGCTAGGCCCTTCATTTGTAAGCAAAACAAATGTATCCAATTTAGGCAGCATCATATTCTCATGAACATTAGAATCATTACCAAGAAACAGAAGTACCTCATAATTTAATTGGCGTGCACGAGCTCTAGTAATTGGTCCAAAATATGTAGCAGTAGGGGCTGTGGGTGTAACAATGGTATTGATGTCCTCATCATGGTCAAGGAACATCTCAAGATTGTCATGTCTAGGAGGAAGAACTACACCAACCACCATCTTCAAGAAGTATACTTCCACGTCAAAGACCATGTGTATCTGCAAGCCACTCCTCTCTAAGGAACCGAGCATTTCCATGACAAGGAGACCCACACCAAGATTCATCGGCCCCCTTCGACATCACTCCAAGATTTAACAACCCCCTCTGAGATCACTACGAGACGAAGAGAAGAAAGTTACCAGCTGGAGTTACCACCTAAGTTACCCATTGTGCACAATGCTTTCCATGCATCACAACCCCGGAAGTGCTTCCAACTTCCTAACTTGCCCGATCTCTACGAGGGCATTGACCACCGAGCCATCGACCCCTAGCCCAATCTAACCTACCACGAGCTACCCATTAGCAACCTGGATCAAGAAGAGTGTCATACACAAAGCCACACCATCAAGTACTTCAAGCTCAATGGAGCACTACACGGAAGCAGAAGCAACATGAGGACTTGAAGACTACCCCAGATCCAAGTTTTTGTATCCCTTTCCGCGCCTAGTTTGGGAATCTCGGGGACGAGATTCTTGTAAGGGGGGTAGGTTTGTCACACCCTGATTTTCATGCCACTACACTTAAGCTAAAAATCATGATACAATGTGGTTTGACAAAAACTTTTGAGTGTTTTGGACCTTGCCTTGATTGGTTTTTGTCTGTTGTTTGCAAGTGCTCTAAAAATAAAACAAATCCTCCAACTCTTATACTCCTTCTCCTTGATCCAAAAACCTTTCCCAATGATCATGCCATGTGTATAGGACATAAAAATAAATTCTTGCAAAAATAATTTGGCCAAATAGTATTTCCAAATATTAGTTTTTCAAAAACCCCTAAATTGAGGTTTGCACTGCAAGTACTTAATTAAGGGCAGTAAAATCTTTCCAAAAATATATTTGACTCCTATTAGATATAGGATACCCAGAAAACACAAAAATATATTTTTGAAAGTTATTTTCCTATTTTATTTAAAAGCTTTTTCTTAAGGCCAGAAATGGTCTTTAATAGGGAAAAATTATTTTATTGCTTCAAAAATATTTGACAAAATTTAGGGAAACTCATAGGACATATATTGTCCATATATAAGAGTTTCAACACATGGTCATGTTCAAAATATTGGACAAAACCTCCCAAAACCATTTCTTCCAATTTCAAGGATTTGAAATATTTCTACAGGAAATATTTTCATAAAAATCCAAGAAAATTCCATCATGTCACAAATGCCCTATTTGGTGATCTTGCAAAGTCTCATGTCTTGGAGAACAAGATAACATCATCAAATTCCATCAAAACCATTTCTGTCCATTTTGAAGTTTGAGCAACTTTACATTGCCAAACATTCCCAAATGTTCTCAAACCTTGTGAACATTCTCAAATGTTCTAATTATACATCTAGACCAAGTGGCACAAGTTGGAGAACAAGTTAACTTGATCAAAGGGCCCCAAAACCCTTCCTGTCCAGAACCAAATTTGAACCACTCTACATTGGCAACTTTCTCCTTTTGATCTCAACTTTTGTGGACATGTTCATAACCTGAAATGATGACACTACACCAAGTGGTGCATCAAGGAGAACATATTGTCATGACTAAATCTTGGAAAGTCCATTTCTGCTGATTTCTAGGGTTTACAAAAGTTGTATTGGCAACTTTGCCCAAATGGACTCAACCTTGGTGGAACCTATTATTATATCATTCCATTTGAACCTGTCAAGCCTCATGACAAGAGGAGTTTATCTTATTGCCCAAACCAGCAACAAACACCTTCTGCCATTTACTAAAACCCCTGTTTTGACCACTTCCACTCTTCTCCATGGCCTCAACTTTTTACCACGGCCCCTCAGAGTCCCCTTGCACCTCCAGTAACTCAACCCTGGCCTCAACTCAATGATTGAAGGGTGAAACATCCCCATTTACCCTTCTGGACAGTAGCATTCTTCTCCTTTCTCGCCTCCCTCCTCACTCCAGTGGATCTCCAGGGCATCCAATGCCCCTCCCCACTTGTTTACTTCTCCCTAGCCCTACCAGACATGAGTGGGCATGCCCCTGCCCCTTAAACAATGCCATGGCAGCCAAAGGCACGCTCTGGAGCGCGCTACAGTGCGCTCCCGCATTGTAGCCGCCCCCTTCCAACCCCCTCCGGCCACCTCGGGCCTCCCCTGCGCGCCCGATGATGCGCCTCGGCGTCCGCAGCATGCTAAGCCCTGGTCCCCCTCTTCCTTCTCCCTGCTACGGCCTCCCTCACATGCGCGCCATGGCCGCCCGAGAGGTCCATTGAGTACACTCACACGCGCGGCGCCTCTGGCCCCTCCTGCTCCCTCTCTTCCTTCCCCTGGTCGTGGACCACCTCCACAAATGCCCCAGACACGCCCACGCGTGCCCCCGTGGCCTCTAGCAACGGCTAGAAGCTCGCCGGCGCACGAGCCACGGCACCGTGCCCCTCCTATTTAAGGGCCTCCCCGATCTCTCCTCTCCTCACCACTCCCTCTCTGGACCACCAAATCACCCCCCTGCGCCCCAGTTCCTCTCCAGACGAGCCCGAGCTCGATATCGAGCTCGAGCTCCGCCGCCTCGGGGCGCCGTCAATCTCGTGGTACAGGCCTCCCTTGCCATATCTCTCTCTCGATCTGGAACCGCCTCACCTCTCTCACCATTTCCCCTCTGCCTCCCCTCTCTATTGTAGCCGGAATCGACCGGGGTAAGCTCCTCCCGAAGCTCTGCCGCCGGCTTCCTCGTCGCTGGCGAACCCCTGCGCTTCGGCGACCGCCTCCACCTCCACCCGAACGGTGACTCCGCCCTGAGCACGCCGGTGCCCTCAGATCACCTCGTCATCGACCACAGCGACGCCGGTGAGCCCGCCTCCCTCTCTGGCTCAAGGTGGAAGACGATGGCCATGGGGCCCGTCAGTTAGCCTGACATACTGATAGGTGGGCCCCACCCGTCAGGTTTAAAACGCGCGCGCGCGCACCGGTTCGCTACATCAGCTGGAGACATATTTCCCAAATACTCCTTCGACGTGGCGGCCTCGCGCGGGCTGAATTCCCTCTGGGCCTGCTGCACTGTGGCCTCTCTGGCCCAGTGGCACAGTGCCACTTCTCTTTTTCTTTTTCTATCTATTTTATAAAAATTCCACAAGGTAAAATATTTATCCAAATGGAATAATTCCAACTCCTAAAATCTTAGAATAATTCCACCTATTTATTGATGCAACATTCATGCACATCCATCACACTTTTCTATACTGTTCAAATTTAAATTCAAATTTGAGCATTTAAATCCTTCTTTGAAAATCCATTTCCACTATTCCTTAACTCCAAATCCAAAACTAGGAATTTCCCCTTCTTAGATTTCCCCCTAGTATTTATTAAAAATAAGTTGACATTTTTCTGAGCACTTTGGTTTTTCTGTTTTACTATTGCCTTATTTTCTCATTATTTTCTTGCGACGATTAGATCCCGTACTAGACGAAGTTGCTGAAGAAGAAGAAGGAGAAGGACTTGAAGAACTTGAAGACCAAGGCAAGCAGCCCTTTGGCCATGTCTATGGAACCCTTTTTATGCATGTCATATAGCACCATATTGTTGTTGCAACGGAATCATGATGAGGTGGTATCCACTTTGATGGTTTGCCACCGTACTTCCTCGTTGATACTTGCATTGTGCATGACCCTACCTTCTTATGAGGGTTATGCCGGTGGGAGTAGATAGGATGCTAAAGTAGTGCTACGCAAAAGGGACGGGAATATGCATGGTGATGGAGGCAGAGTATTTTCAAAAGACTTTTCTAAAACCCCATCGGGTGCCACTTATGCCCAGGGGAGATGATGAGATGGGTAACCACTTGATGACGAAGTGGTGTGCCGAGGCAAGTGTGTGTGTTGTTTTTGAAACGGATTAGATTTAAGATTTGTTGACTGTCCCAACCTTACATGCGCAACCACTCTACCCTTATATGGGAAAGGGCATTATTGATTACCTAGGCCGATACTAACTTGGAGCCCGCATTACTAGTGACGGGGGATAGTTGATGCTCTCTCTCAGGACGGGGTCATGCTAGGTAGGGTGGCCATGACTGTTTTCACAGGGCACCGGATACACCGTTGTGTCTCCTCTCGGATATTACGATCTCGAGTGAGTCTCGTATGATGTACATCGTGAGGATACAGAACAACGAGTGGACTCCTTGTTAGTGTCATCTAGGGACAGGTAGTGATCGGGTGCTTACCCCGGGTACCTGAGGTACCGCGGGTCATGGATGACATGGAAGTTCCTCGGATCTTGTGGGTAAAGTGTGCAACCTCTGTAGAGTGTAAAACTATTCGAATAGTCGTGTCCACGGTCAAGGACAGTTGGGCGGTGCTGCTTAAACTATGTCCAGGGTTTTACAACCGTGTGTGTGAGTTGATAAAACTACTTGGGTCAAGTCAAAGGACTTGATATGATTGAGTTGGGTTGGTGCCCTCTCTATTTATGTTGATACCTGTAACCTTGAGTTGATAAAACTACTTGGGTCAAGTCAAATGACTTGATATGATTGAGTTGGATTGGTGCCCTCTCTATTTATGTTCATACCTGTAACCTGTCCTCATGGTTAAATTCTCTTGATGCATGTCTTTGAACATGTCATTGCACTCAAAACTAGCTTTCTGCAAAAATTTACCTATATCATGCATTGTTACATCTTGGACCAAAACATGGGTTGCTTGCGAGTACATTCAAAGTACTCATTGGCTTGCCACTGGTTATTTAATTGGCTAGGCATGGAGGAACCGGAGTTCGAAGAAGAGTTCTTTCGAGACGAACATGCGAACTAGGACGTTTCCCAGTCAGAATGCCTATAGGGTTAAGGCAGATGGCATGGGTTCTACTTATCGACGAAGATTTCCGCTGCTTGTGTTTCATTTGATGTTCAGCCCTTAAGGCTTTATCAATGTAAGACTTGACCATAATGGTCATAATTTGTGTAAGACGGTATGTATGGATGTAAGACTCTTGTCATTCAGCTTCTTTGTGTTCAGTGAGCATTGATCTCTGGGATCACTGTACACATGCATTCGGTGATCTCGACTTATGAGTCGGGGTCCCCACACTCTATTCATGCTACATCACGAAATTTGATCAAGTCAGATTTGAACCACTCTGTGTGAGGAGCACTCGGAGTCCCCGATTCGTCATAGACTTAAACTTCCAAAACTTCTTTGTGATTCTCGGTCTGACCGATTCCTCCATTTCGGTCCTACCGAGATCACTAAGTCGATCTAGGTTTTCAATCTCGGTGCAACCGATTTGAACTTTTCGGTCATACCGAGTTGCTGTAACTGTACACAATTATGCATCTCGGTGCCACGAGTTGTTCCACTCAGTCACACCGACAGGGTCGGGCTATATATAGTCACGGGCAAAAATTTGGGAATTTCTCCGAACCTCTTCGCCCGCGCAATAGCTCGCTCTACCATCAGGATCTCCGAATCGTCTCCTTGTCGCCAGCCGCCTCCTGTCGCTGGTCTCCGCCGCCGTCAACGGATTTCACCCTCGCCGTTGCCGCCGTAGCGAGTTCATCGCCAAGCTAGGGTATGGACTCGATCACAGTGCTATCCTCGTCCGATTCCTAGCACATTGTGTTCTTATTGATTCTTGCCACGATTGAAACACTCCTATCAAGTCAATGCAATCCTTAGATTAGATGGGATTCGAAAATTTAGGGTTAGGTTTCCGCCGAAACCATCACGGACCCATCGAGTTGAAAAACTCGGTCCCACCGATTTGGCTAACGCCATTGCACTAGTAACTCTCGGTCTGACTGAGAATTGCTAATCGGTGAGACCGATTTTAGGACTTTGTGAAACCCTAGCAGTCTCGGTGCCACCGAACTGTGACTCGGTCCAACTGAGTTCATCAGTTTAGGTTCCATAATTGCTTCGATATCACCGAGTTTGAAACTCGGTTGATCCGAAATGCTTTCTATGGAAAACTAAAACTGAATTTTTGTATCATTCTTTTGCAAAAATCTCTGCATTTTGTGATGCTCGTCCACTCTATCTCATCTATAACTCTTCACAGGGTCAGCAGTCAGTGATTTGCAGCATGTCAGACCAAAGTGATAGTCAGAACAGGTCAGAAGAGCACAATCACATGAGTGAGGGCACTAGTCCCTCTAGCACTTCAGATGAAGGCAGCAGGAGCACCCCAAGCAATCTACCTAAAGCTGCCACCAGGACAAGGAAGAAGAGAACCTCAGATTCTGAGGATGAGGATTATAGAGCAGAAGAGGATGAGGCTACCTCCAAGAAGGTAATGCTCAAAAAGGAGTATGCCTCAGCACAGAACACTAAACCTAGACTCAATGGGAAGGTTCCTGCCAAGAGGACACCTATGCTGAAGGTCAGAGGATCTACTCAAGTGCCTGAAAAGACTGAACCCAAAGAGGCACCTGCAAAAAGAGTCACAACTTCCAAACCCAAGAAAGTTCCCACTGGAGAAACTATGAAGTTTACCATTGAATCGGAAGATGAAACTGCTCAGGATAAGAAGAAGAAGAGAGCCAGAACCACTACTGCCCAGGTTCTTGGAAATCCCTCAATGAGGAAAGACTCTGAAGAGGAAGAAGAGGTTGCTGCACCATCACCCAAGGCAAAAAAGCTGATGGGTGATGCTATTAGATCAGGGGCTGCAACATCAAAGCCCAAGGAAGCACCCAAAGCTTCCTCCAAGCCCAAGCTTGCACCAAAAAGGAATAACAGGAGTATTCCAGCTGCTGAAAAGAACAAGGCCCCAGTGCCTGAAGTTGCCGATGAGGAAGATGAAGAAGGACAAGTCCTGAGGAAGCTCAAGCCCAAGATACCAGATCACAATGATGCCCATCCTGTGGCTGAGGACATGAAGATCAGAAGAGACTCAGGGTTGAGGCTATGGAGGATGACAGATCCATATGCCACAAGGACAAGGACTATTGTTGATTACAGGTTCCATACAAAGGAATCACATGACTTCTATGAGACAATCTTGATGGACAAGAAGCCCATAGTGTGTGATATGAGGTGGGTCGACAGGACCTACATGAAAGAAAATGAAGAACACTATCCTGGAGTGCAAGACAGTTTTGTTTCTTGTGGAGTTGCAGATTTTGTTGGGAAAAATCTCACCAACTGGAATGATGAACTCATTATGCAATTCTACTCCACAGCACACTTCTATCCAGATGGGAGGATAGTTTGGATGTCTGAAGGTACAAGGTACCAGTCAACAGTTGAGGAATGGGCAAAACTGATCAATGCCCCAAAGGAGAGTGAAGATGACTTGGATGTCTATGCCAAGAAGAAGATGGACCACAATTCCATGGCACACATGTACAAGGAGATCCCAGACAAAGCTATAGAGACACATAAGTTTGGGTCAGTCCACTTTCTTCTGTCAGGGCTGCCAACAATCAACTGGATCCTAAGGCACACTCTGTTGCCTAAGTCTGGTGACCACAACATGATTAGAGGGCATGCAATCAACATGTTGCATTTGTTTGATGTGCCATAGAAATTCAAGGTCATGAGCCTTATGGTAGAGACCATTAAGAGGACTGCAGCAGACCAAAAGATAAGTTGTGGATATGCCCCTCAGATTCAGGAGTTGATTAACTCAAATATGGGCACGGGAAAATATCTATTGGATAAGAAACATTTTCCTCTCTATCCAGACTTTGAGGACAATCAGGTTGTCATGAATGAGAATGAACCATCATCACTACAAGCTCAAGAGAAGAAGGAGAAGGCAAGGAAAGAGAAGGCTGCCAAGATGCCAACTCAAGAGGAGGCATCTGAGTACTTTTTGAAGAACAAGCAGGAGCAACTTGGTTACTTGATAGCATCAACACTGAGGATCGAGAAGGGATTGGCCACCCTCACTCAGAATTAGGAGAGCTTGGAAAGAATCATGGAACAAAAATTCCATGATCTAGATGTCAAAGTAACTGAGATTCAGTCAGTTGTGGAGCAGCTACAGGATGACATGCAGGAGAAGAAGGGCAAGACTACCACTAATGTATTTGCCAGAGTGCCTAGAGCTCAGAGGTCAGCTGCAGTGCCTGTGACAGACACCAGAGCCACATCATCTGCACCAGCTACAGCTCCTACAGCTCCAGTGCAACCAGCTCCAGCACCAACTCCTCCAGCTCCATCCACTTCAACTGAAGCCTTCGTTCTTGGAGTTATCCGGACACCACCACCTGAAGATCAAGCCTGAGAGTCGATCTAGCACTATGCATTTTCTATGAACTTTTTGGTAACTTGTTGCCAAAGGGGGAGAAAAATGTATAGATCATAGGCTTCGAGAGAGAGAGAGAGAGAGAGAGAGAGTGTTGCTTTTGTTCTCTCTTGCTTTGGTGGTTAAACTTTGTTTGCTTTTGATTGCTTGAGATACTATGCTGTTTTCGTGAGACATTGATGATCATGTGTTTAATCATAAGCTACACTTATGCATGTTTGATGATATTATCTTATCTTATCCTTATATGATCATTCACTTTGCTTGGTGATGAGTGCATGTATTCAATCTTTATCATTTTGAGCGCTCCACCAAGATGTATGTGACATGGAAGAGTAACCCATGAGCCTAATTCCTTGTGCATTTGCAGTCCAAAGCAAATGTTAAACTATGCACAAATTTAGGGGGAGCTCTTGCTTATCAGATACTTCTCAAAGCGACGATGTTTTTCAATCTTATTATCATTTTTCAAAGCTTTGATCTATATGTTGTCATCAATTACCAAAAAGGGGGATATTGAAAGCGCAACTATCCCTAGGTGGTTTTGGTAATTTATAACAACATATAGCTCATTGAGATAATGCTATTCCAAGACTATTATTTCAGGAAAGCTCAATGAATGGCATGGCATGGATGATGAAAGTGGATCCCTCAAAGTACTGATGACAAAGGATTGGCTCAAGCTCAAAAGCTCAAGACTCTTCATTTTATATTTTAGTGATCCAAGATCGCATTGAGTCTATAGGAAAAGCCAATACTATCAAGGAGGGATGAGGTGTTGCTTAATGAGCCTCTTGCTTCATGTGCTTGGTGATATGCTCCAAAAACCCTCAGCTACTTTCTCACATCCACAAATGACCTAAACCTAAAGCCAAAATCGGTCACACCGATTCTTTCTATCTGGCGTCACCGAGTTCAAATGTCATAGCCACTGCCACAAACCCTAGGCAAATCGGTCCTACCGATAGGGATCTTGGTCTCATCGAGATGGGATTGTAATCTCTCTGTTTCCCTTCGTAACGTTTCGGTTTAACCGAAGTGAGTGATCGGTCCCATCGAGATTGCAATGTAAACTCTCTGTTTCCCTTTTGTAACATTTTGGTCTCACCAAAAAGAGCAAATCGGTCCCACCGAGTTTACCTGACCAACTCTCTGGAAAGCTTATTACCAAAATCGGTCTCACCGAGTTTGTGTGATCGGTCTTACCGAGATTATGTTATGCCCTAACCCTAACCTAATCGGTCTTACCGAGTTGCATGTCGGTCCCCCCGAAAATCCTAACGGTCACTAGGTTTACTAAATCGGTCCGACCGAGTCTGTTGAATCGGTCCCACCGAGTTTGGTAAATTGTGTGTAACGGTTAGATTTTGTGTGGAGGCTATATATACCCCTCCACCTCCTCTTCATTCGTGGAGAGAGCCATCAGAACAAACCTACACTTCCAACTTACCATTTTTGAGAGAGAACCACCTACTCATGTGTTGAGGCCAAGATATTCCATTCCTACCATATGAATCTTGATCTCTAGCCTTCCCCAAGTTTCTTTCCACTCAAATCTTCTTTCCACCAGATCCAAATCCTATGAGAGACAGTTGAGTGTTGGGGAGACTATCATTTGAAGCACAAGAGCAAGGAGTTCATCATCAACACACCATTTGTTACTTCTTGGAGAGTGGTGTCTCCTAGATTGGCTAGGTGTCACTTGGGAGCCTCCGACAAGATTGTGGAGTTGAACCAAGGAGTTTGTAAGGGCAAGGAGATCGCCTACTTCGTGAAGATCTACCGCTAGTGAGGCAAGTCCTTCATGGGCGACGGCCATGGTGGGATAGACAAGGTTGCTTCTTCGTAGACCCTTCGTGGGTGCAGCCCTCCATGGACTCGCGCAACCGTTACCCTTCGTGGGTTGAAGTCTCCATCAACATGGATGTACGATAGCACCACCTATCGGAACCACGCCAAAAACATCCGTGTCCCCAATTGCATTTGAATCCTCCAAACCCTTCCCTTTACTTTCTTGCAAGTTGCATGCTTTAATTTCCGTTACCTATATACTCTTTGCATGCTTGCTTGAATTGTGTGATGATTGCTTGACTTGTCCTAAGATAGCTAAAATCTGCCAAACTCTAAAATTGGGAAAAGGTTAAGTTTTTAATTGGTCATGTAGTCTAATCACCCCCCCTCTAGACATACTTCAAGGTCCTACACTGGTCCATCACCATGGATAAGAAATGGCCATCTCTAGCAGTGGACGATGCAGTCTTGGTAGGAGCTCCGGCATGGTGGAGGGCAACGGCGATGGATGGGGTGGAGGACGGCGGCGATCGATGGGGTGGTGGATGGAGGAGGCTAGTGTGGGTGTGGTGTTCTAGCACAGACGGTGCATGAATGGGAAAATGGAGGGATATGTAGGGGAACCATGTTCTTGGGACGCGCCTGTCTGAAATATGGGAAAGTTATAAACTTAGCCCCCGTTTAAAATTTGGATGTCACGTCGGTTGGGGATAGCACAGTAATCTCACATCTCCCCAATATTTGCCCAGAGCGATTTCGGGTGAGGAGAGGGTGTTTTTGCGCCCACGGTATATGATTGGGGCTGACAGGTAGGGCGATTTTGTCACATCTGAGTGAAGTTACGAACCTACCCCTATTGAAAATATTTGCGTACATTGATTTCAGTCGAGTGAAGTTTGTTTTGCCGCCCATCGTGTATGAATGGGGGAATGGAGGGAGAGACAGACATCTTTCCGACGAGCTTGAATCAAATGTGTTTTGCCACCCATGTTTTGCGCCCACCTGTCAGAATGGGCTCAAAGGCGGTCGTGTCACATCTAGTTGAAGTTATAACCTACCCCTATTGAGAGCCGTGGAAATCAGGCAGATGCATTGTCCGTGTAATGGGTAGATAGTAATTTCCATCTCCCATACATTGGCTTCGGGCAGCCGACGTGGGAGTGGACATTTTGCCGCTTCTTTCGAATTTTGGGACAATAAGCATCCACGTTTACCCTAGCAACTAAATTCGAATCCATTATGTATTCCTATAGGAATCTTTATAAATCATTCTATGTGTTTTTATATATCTTCAAAAGCATGACAAAGATGTATTCCACTGTCATATATGAAAATGATTTACAAAAGCCGATACTCAATTTCAGAAGCAGAATCCAGTTTAAGTTGAATTCAAATATTTGAAACCACTTTATGTCCATCTCAAGTGTCACACGCATCATAATGTGTACTCCCATTTAGATATGTACACAAGCGATGTCTCAGGATTCAAAATACCGAGTCAATCAACCAATAATGTACAAAACTAACAGACGTATAAACACTTAAAGAGTATATGGATCAACAATATCAACTAACATACATAAGCCAGGCCGTTGTACTTTTTTTTGCTAGAAGAGCATCCTCTTTTTAGCGAATCTAGTACAACATCTTTGCACTTTCAGATGCATGCCACTTAAGGACCATTTGTACTACTATTATTGGTGAATGCACATTCAGCCTGATTGGCATATTTGTAGGTCTGGCACAACAATCAAAATGAAATGTCTCAAGAGTCTTATCAATTAATACATACTTGTGCTCAAAAAATATTACAACCCAAAAAAACAAAAAACAATTATTACAGGATCTCTAAAACAAATGGTTTGATCAATTACATGAACAAACAACACAAAGGTTATTCAACGATGGAAAGAACATTTCACCCATGATTTACCAAGTGGGAATTTAATTTCCTTTTTTCCTTCAGGACCTTAACAATGCGGCCAGTCTCAGCTTGCTTCGTTTTGAAATCCACCAAATATTTAATGGTTGTCTTGAGTACTACTTATGGTTGTGTTGTTTGCTTCCTCAACATGTCAACTTCATCTCTAAGTGCAGAAGCAGAATCTCTTCTACCAATAGTGTAGCCTCTATAGCATCAGTAGTTGGCAATTCATGATGCATGATTGGGCCGGTGCCACTGTTGTGGGATGATACAACGTCCATGGGGACCTCGCTCTTTGATCTTGGGCTAACCTGTTTTGCCATTAAAGATCCGATTGGATTCTGAAAAGTTGAAGTTAGCAAAACATCTCAACTAGGAGTTATAATAGCAAACCAGTTAAACAAACAAGGAATTAAGGAATTTCAATTGGATGCTAAAAAGTTGAGTAGCCAGTAACGTGATTAGAGCAACCGGTTGCAGCAGCAAACCTGTTACACAAATATATTTTTGAAAATATACCTGCTGTGCAATTGGACTTCCAATTGGATCCTGAAAACTTGAAGTTGGTAAGATGATTTCAACAACAGGTTACAACAGCAAACCAGGTAAACAAGGAATTTTCTGACAACATACCCATTTTGCCAACAGAGTTTCAGTTGGGTCCTGCAAACTTGAATGTTAGCAATCATAAATAAAGTGTTGCAAGAGCCATAGGAAAATAACATCAAACTAGTAAAACTAACCAGTTTTGGCAACGTATTTAACTACACATGAACAGTAAAACTAACAATTTCTTGACAATGTATTAAAGTAACAAGTCGGTACCCTTTACCAGCAACACAGACATCTGTAAATTTCTTTGATGTAAGCAAAATGATATATATATATATATATATATATAATTTAAAACGACAGTGTCCCTCATATAAACCTGACAGTTGTCTATCTATGAACATGCAAACATTTAACATTGCTAGTGCAACAAGTGAAAACAGCAACCCATTTAAACAAACAGGGTATCAGAATGTAAATTACATGTGAATTCTGCTGCACCCTAGAAGTACATATGAGCAGCTATCTACGTGCTTAAGTAGCTTTTAAGTTCAGGAAAACAGGTAATTCTTAACAGTAAGTATCAAACACATAGATAGGGTAGGGTCAAAAGTATGTCTAGAGGGGGGTGATTAGACTACTTGACCAAATAAAAACCTAGCCTTTTCCCAATTTTAATTCTTGATAGATTTTAGCTACTTAGCACAAGCAAGCAATCACAATACAATTCAAGCAATCATGCAAAGAGTATATGATCAGCGGAAAGTAAAGCATGCAACTTGTAAGAAAGTAAATGTGAGGAGTTTGGAGGGAGCAAATGCAATGTTGACACGGAGATTTTTGGCGTGGTTCCGATAGGTGGTGCTATCGTACATCCACGTTTATGGAGACTTGAACCCAGGAAGGGTAATGGTTGCGCGAGTCCACTGAGGGCTCCACCCATGAAGGGTCCACGAAGAAGCAACCTTGTCTATCCCACCCTGGCCATCGCCCATGAAGGACTTGGCTCACTTGGGTAGATCTTCCCGAAGTAGGCGATCTCCTTGCCCTTACAAACTCCTTAGTTCAACTCCACAATCTTGATGGAGGCTTCCAAGTGACACCTAACCAATCTAGGAGACACCACTCTCCAAAAGGTAATAGATGGTGTGTTGATGATGAACTCCTTGCTCTTGTGCTTCAAATGATAGTCTCCCCAACACTCAACTCTCTCTCATAGATTTGTCTATGGTGGAAAGGTGATTTGAGTGGAAAGCAACTTAGGGAAGGCTAGAGATCAAGATTCTTGTGGTTGGAATGGAATGTCTTGGTCTCAACACATGAGTAGGTGCTTCTCTCTCAGAAAATGAGTAGTGGAAGTGTAGGCACGTTCTGATGGCTTTCTCACGAATGAAGAATGGGTGGATGGGTATATATAGCCTCCACACAAAATCTAACCGTTACACATTGATTCCCAAACTCGGTGAGACCGAATGGTAAAACTCGGTCAGACCGGTTCAGGTCAAAATATGTACATTAGGCTTTTCGGTGGGACCGATACAATCAACTAGGTGGGACCGATGTGCTAGGGTTAGGGTATAACATAATCTCGGTGAGACCCATCACGCGGACACCGATTTCAGTAAAAGGCACACAGAGAGTTGGTCAGGCAAACTCGGTGGGACCGATTCGCTCACTTCGGTGGGACTGAAGCATTACGAAAAGGAAACAGGGAGTTTGCATTGCAGACTCAGTGGGATCAATCGCTCATTTCGGTGAGACCGAAACATTACGAAGGGAAAAATAGAATTTGCAATCCCATCTCGGTGAGACCGAGATCCCTATCGGTGAAACCAAACTGAGTAGGGTTTGTGGCAGTGGCTATGACAAATGAACTCGGTGGCGCCGGATATATCAAATGGTGGGGCCCAGTTTGACTTTTAGGTTTAGGACATATATGGAAATGAGAATGTGGTCGAGGGTTTTTGAGCATATCACTAAGCATATTGAGCAAGTAAGCCATTAAGAAACACCTCATCCCCTTTTAATAGTATTGGCAATGTGATCTTGGATCACTAAAAACAAAATGTAGAGTCTTGAGCTTGTTTCCAATATGTGTCCTTAGCATATTGAGGGGTCCACATCTCTAGTCAATGCCATGCCAATCATTGAACTTCCTGAAATGATCATCTTGAAAGAGCGTTAATTCAATGTGCTATTTGTTGTTAAGAATTACCAAAACCACCCAAGGATTAGTTGCACTTTCAATCTCCCCCCTTTTGGTAATTGATAACAACATATAGATCAAAGCTTTGATAAACGATGATAAGAATGAAATACATCATTGCTTTGAGAAGTATGTGATAAGCAAGAGCTCCTCCTAAATTTATGCATTATTTAATATTTGCTTTTGAATGTAAATGCACAACCAATTAGGATCATGGGTTACTCTTCCATGTCACATACATCTTGGCGGAGCGCTCAAAATGGTAAAAAATAGGAACAAGCACTCATCACCAAGGCAAAGTGAATGATCATACATAAAGATAGATAATATCATCATCCAAGCACAAGCATTAAGCAAGATATGATCAAACACATGATCATACAAAGTATCTCACGCACAAACATAAAGTATCTCAATCAAGCAGGCAAAGCACATAAGTAGCAAAACTCTCTCTCTCTCTGAAGCTTATGATCTGTACACTTTCTCCCCCTTTGGCAACAAGTTACCAAAAAGCTTGAAAATGCATAGTGTTATGCGGCTCTCTAGGCTTGATCTTTAGGAGGAGGCATTGAGAGGACTCCAAGGATGAAAGCATCTATTGAAGTTGATGGAGCTGGTGGAGTTGCCACTGGAGTGGCAACTGGAGCTGTGGCTACAGGTGCTAATGTTGTAGCTCTAGTGTCAGGCACTAGCACTGCTGCAGACATCTGTGCCCTAGCCACTCTGTGAAATACTTCAGTAGTTGATTTCCCTTTCCTATCTTCTACTTCTTCCCGGAGCTCCTCAAATGTTGTTCGAATCTCTATCACCTTCAAGTCAAGATCATAGGATTTTGTCTCAATGATCCTCTCCAAGCTCTCCTGGTTCCTAGTCAGGGTGGCCAATCCTTTCTCAATTCTCAAGGTTGCTTGAATAAAATATCCAAGTTGGTCTTGCTTTGACTTGAGAAACACTTGTGAAGCTTCTTCAGCACTTGGCATCTTTGCTGCCTTTTCAGCTTTAGCTTTCTGTCTCTTCTATTGAGCCTCTAGAGATGTTGGATCTTCAGTAGTCATGAAAACAGCGTTGTCTAAAAATCAGGCTTCAAGGGAAGGTGCTCTTTGTCCAACAAGTATACTCATTTGGGCATCTTAGAGTTTATCAACATCTGTGTGTGCGGAGCATACCCACATGACCTCTTCTGGTAGGCAGCTGTTCTCTCGATTGTCTCAACAATCAAACTCATGACTTTGAATCTTTGAGGCAAATCAAAGAGCTGAAGTAGGTTAATGGAATGGCCACTGATCATCATGTGATCTCCTGATTTGGGCAACAAGGTGTGCCTCAAAATAGTGTTCATTGTGGCCAAACCAGACATCAAGTAATACACTGAGCCTAGCTTGTGAGTCTCCAAGGCTTTTTCAGGTATCTCCTTGTACATATTGGCCATGGAGTTGTGATCCTTCTTCTTCTCAGCATACACATCAATGTCTTTCTCAGCTTCTTTGGGCGCTTTTATGAGCTTGGCCCACTCATCAACAGTAGACTGGTACCTTGTACCTTAAGTCATCCAGACTATCTTTCCATCAGGATAAAAATGAGTTGTTGAGTAAAATTGCATAATGAGCTCATCATTCCACTTGGTCAACTTTTGACCCACAAACTTTTCAACACCATTGAGCTTGAAGCTCTCATGCACTCCTGCAAAATGATCTTCATTTTCAGCAATATATTCCCAATCAACCCTTCATATCACAGACTATGGGGTTCTTGTCAAGCAACACTGTCTCATAGAAATCTTGTTTTTCTTTGTAATGGAACCTATAGTCCACAACAGTCCTTCTCCTCACACCATATGGATCAACTTGTCTCCACAGTCTGAGACTTGCATCCTTTCTTTCTTTCATGTTCTTTTTGGCCTCAGTAGCAGCCTCTCCAACAGTTGATTTGGATGTTTCAAGAGTGGAGGCTCTGTCCTTTGACATGGGCAATCTCCTGGAAGGTGCCTTCTTGTGCTAGCCTGGCTTGGTGGAAGCAGCTGCAGCATACTCTTTTTAAGCACCTTTTTTTGAGCTGACTTCTTCAACCTCAAAGTCTTCATCTCTGACTCTAATGTTTTCTTCTTCCTCTGCCTACTTTGTGCCTTAGGCAGGTTGCTTGGTGTGCTCTTGCTACCCTCATCATAGCTGCTAGAGGGACTAGTGCCCTCACTCAGGTCCATTTGCTCCTCAGATTTGTTTTGGCTGCTACTTTGATCAGACATTCTGCACTGAAAACTAAGAGCTGACCCTGTGAATAGTTGTAGATGAGATAGAGTAGATGAGCATCACAAAGTGCAGAGTTTTTGCAAAAAGAATGAGTCAAAAACTTAGTTTTAGTTTTCCACAGAAAGCATTTCGGAGCTACTGATTTGTAAAACTTGGTGACACCGAAGCAACTTTTGAGTCTAAACTAGTGGAATCGGTCAGACCGAGGCATAGTTCGGTGACTCCGAGTTTGTAGGGTTTCACAAAGTGCTGAACTTGGTCACATCAATTTGCAATTTTCGTCAGACCAAAGATCACATGTGCAATGGCGTAAGCCAAATCGATGAGACCGATTTCTACAATTCGGTCGGTCCGAGATGAGTTTGGCGGAAACCCAACCCTAAATTTTTGAATAAAATCTAGTCTAAAGGATATTTTCTCTAGATAGATTTATTTCGTAATTGGAAAATAAACATGGCATTGTCTTTGTGCTAGGAATCGGAGGTAAAAGAATGCACAAAGTGTCGAACTCATACCCTAACTTGGCGATGAGCTCGCTACGGCAGCAACGGGGGTGAAGATTTCCGTTGACGGCGGCGGAGACCAGCGGCGGGAGGTTGCTGGCTATGAGAGGATGATCTGGAGACCCGAGGAGGCAGAGCAGGACACGTGCAAGCGAAGAGGTTTTGGAGGAATTTCTGAAATTTGACCCGTCGGTATATAGATCCTAACACTATCGGTGGGACCGAGTGGAACAACTCAGTGGCACCGAGATGCAGAATCGCAAGCGGTTACTGCAACTCGGTGAGACCAAAAAGTTCAAACCGGTTGCACCGAGATTGAAAACTAGATCAACTCAGTGAACTCGGTATGACCAAAATTGATGTATCAGTCAGACCGAAATTCATAGAGAGGTTTTGGAAGTTTAAGTCTATGACAAATTGGTGACTCCGAGTGCTCCTCACCCAGAGTGTTCGAATTTGACTTTTCAAACTTTATGATGTAGCATGAATAGAGTTTGAGACGAGAAAAGCATAGATAGCTAAACTAAGTTCTTAGGCATTCTTGTCCATCCAGTTGGCAAAAGAAGAAGGGCCAAACAATCAAAGCAACAAATGGATGTCCTTTAATGAGAAAAATATGCAACCAACATGCTCACACAATAAAATGGCAAATGAAACATGTGGCAAAGCATGAATAAACACTCTAACATCTATCACACAATTGGCGATGACTAGGTCATCTATACATGAGTATGTTGACTTAGGAGTCAAATGAGAACATTTGATCATAGGTCATACTCATCGTTTAAGCACAAGTGGGGTTACCACTTTTACATAAAGCATTGTTGTGTGTCGGTGGGAAACGACACCTATGGGATCACGTGGATCCCTTCTGCGGTTGCGGGGGCGCAGGGTTGTGAGAAGAGCAGGATTAGTAACCAGCACAAGGATCGCTTACCCAGGTTCGGGCCGCGAGGATGCGTAAAACCCTAGTCCTGCTTTGGTGGATGTATTGAGTGTTCTTGAGCTCTTGAACTAGCTACGGTGGCTTCTTGGTTCAAAAGAGCCGAATCCCTCTCCAGTACGCCATGGCCTCCTTTTGTAGTCGAAAGGGGCTACCACAATGGCACACAGGAGGTGGAAAGGCCTACAGTGCTACGAGCTTATCACTCGAATTACAGGACAAGGCACATTTAATGCGTAGCTTAGGTGTCCTCTTGCTTTATCGGGGAGGGGAGCGAGGCCCGTCCCGTCCGTCGCCGCTCCTCCTTGCTTCGACACGCGCCCTGGCCAGCGATGCATGCGGCACCATGTAGGCAGGCAAGCAGCTGTGTTGGCGCGGTGGTGGAGCCTTCACGAAGATCTGCATGCCACCATGCAAGCATGTGCTGAGTTGGCCTGGAAGCTGCATGTTGCCACATAGGTGCCTACCCAGCTGGTTGGGCTGGCAGCTGCATGTGAACGGCGGTGGAGACTTGGTTGGCGTGGGCCTGGCAGTGGCCCCGCTGACGCCTTGGCAAGGGCCTTGCCGGGTGGCCCAGCAAGGGTCTTGCCGTGGCGTGTTGTCGTCCCCGTCAAGGATCTTGCCAGGGGTCTTGTGGGTTTCCTCGGCAAGGATCTTGTCAAGGATCGTTGCCTTCCAATCCTTCATCTGATCTTGAATATTCTCTGTCTTCACAAAGATCTACATGCCACCATGGAGGTGCCTCCCGAGCCCTAGCCCAATGTAGTTGATGCTGTTGGAGACCGTGGGTTCGAGGGTGGCTCACTCTGCTGGTGTGGGCGAGCCACCCGGTAAGAGCCTTGCCGGGGCTGCTGAGGCTGCCTCGGCAAGGGTCTTGCCGGGAAACCTTCTTCATCCATCTGCTCCCTGTGGTCTCGGTCTCTAGCGTTGCGTTGATTATCTTGCGGCTTCGCCTCCCCCCTTTTGCCCTGCTAAGTGTGGCTTCGGCCCATGGCTCTGACTGCCCGCGCACAAGTAAGGGCTACAAAGGTGTGCCCCTACTTTAGTACACCGACAGGAGCCCCTGTTCCTGGGCCACACGTAGGCGCAACACGTTGTTGGGCCAGGCACAAAATGGTGCGCGGGTAGGCGGGGTGGTTTTTACCACAGTAACTGTTTCATCCGCTGCACTTCCCCACGACCTGCACTACGTGGGGGAGGTCATGCGTGACGTTGGGGGCATGCGCGGGGCAGTTCCCGCATAAATGTCTCATATCATGATACATGGGTGGCTCGCGCCTTACCCATGAAGAGGGAGGGGCGCAAAGGCGTGACCCATTTACTGAGTGGGGCCTGGTCACGGTCTTCAAGGTGCCCACACCCCATGATCACGGGGCGGGGAAAGGTCGCTTTACCCATCCCCTAAATTCTGCATGTCCACCACGCGTCCTCCATGCGCTTGGGGTGGCAAGCGGTGGAGGCGGGAAACCGGACCGTCGCTGGTTGGGGCAGCGAGTCAGTCCCGATTCCCTGCGCCCTTGGTGGCTGGATTGGCTGAGCGGGGCGGCCGAGCCCCGACCCCGCTCCTTTATAAGGAGAGGGAGGGGGAATGGCATCCCGCACTCTTCTATCTTCTATCTTTTCCTGCTTCTGCTTCTTCCTCTCATCCACCATGGAGAATGGGAACCCCAGTCCTTCAACGGTGGTGGCGAGGGTGGCCGCTCGATAGCGCGTCCCTCCTCCCCAAGAGCCTGTGGTGGTGGAGCCATACGCGAGGGGAAGGGGAGGGGGCGAGGCCGTGGTTGTCGTGGTGTTCGGGTAAGAGGCGGACGAGGCGGCCCACCGGCCTCGCCCCCGCCAGCGATGCCCCTCCCGATGGAGGGCCACGTTGGATACCAGCCCCACCAATTCTTCATCAGGTTGCACCGGCCCCCGCATTGTCGTCTTCGTCTCCCCACTCCTTTCGCTCGGGGGATGGAGCTTGATCCGCCCCAGACCCTCAGGCTGCACATGAGGGGATGTGGGAATGGCGGTACATGGGTCACCATCAGCTTCCCCGCCCCCCATGTCATGTACCTCCTTCATGGATGGAAGACGTTCGTTCGCATCCACAGCTTGACGGCGGGGCTCGTTCTCTACTTCAAATTAATGGAGAACAGACTGCTCTCCGTCAAGGTTTTTGGAGATCTTGGAACTCGCCTGAAGTGTTGCGTGGAGAGCTCTTCCGATGACGGAAACACTTCCTCAAGCGAGAGTGATGAGGAGGACAGCGGGGCAGATGACGGGGACGAGTCCGACTAGGCGTCGGATGCCCCGCGCCTGGGCGGGTGTGGCAGCAGCAGCATCTGCACCTGGCCGCTCCTCCGGCGGAATCTGTCGGGGGAGGGTCCAGCTCCTTGAACTTCTCGGGGTCATCTCCTTGGGCGGCTGGTGTTGGGAGGCTATGGAAGAGGAAGAGGGCGGGCGGCAAGGCCGTCAAGTCGGAGTACGCGGGCACCGATGCCTTCATCGCGTATTGACATCCTGCCGCCTCGTCTTCGAGTTCTTCCCCCGGCGCCGTCATCACCAGCCAGCCTTTGGATGGCCACCAAGACGTTCTCTTGGTGCTTTCTGCCGCTCGTAGCTCGCCTAGGCGCCCCTTTTGCCCCTTTTCGCTTCGTTGACCTGCCTCCTGAGGAGAGGGACAAGAAAGGGATTACGGGCATGTTATCTCTTTTTAGTGTGTAAGCCTTCGGGCCTTCGTTAAATTTAGGACTTGTAATCCCCTTGCTCATGTTTTTCACTCCGTATGAACTATACATGTAAGGGATGTTTTTAATGAAAAAGGGATGTTTGCCAGGTTTTTCGTTCGTGGGTGAAACCCGCGACAAGGAGCGAATCCTCGTTATTATTTAAGATAAACGTTTTTCTCCCGGCAACATGCCTTGCCGTCCCTCCATTTTGCTCGACCTTTCTCGCACCCTTGGCGGAGGCAGGGATGAGGTGGGCTTAGGATCCTAGTTCCATTTCCCTGCTGCCGCGACTACAACCAAATCCGGACCCAGGAGATAATCCTTGGGTACAGAAAAAGGGGAGCGCGGTAGCCTAGAAATAAAATGAGGTTTCACATATCCTAGTTCCATATCGAAATGCATGATAGAGGATAAAAGACTTATCTGCATCTGCAGCCCCTGGCAAACTTGGCTTGCCGCGGTTGGATCCTTGTACTTGCAGCCCCCGACAACTTTCGTTTGCTAGGGTTGGGACACTGGTCCATTCCTTTTCTTCCAAATAGCTCGGCAGAAGTTCTCATGTGCCCTATGAACCAAAGAGGACAGAAAAGAACAGAGAGACGCGCACTCAACCTCTAAGCTAGGGGTTAGCCGCCGCTAAGAACTATCAACCCTATCCGAGGAAGAGACTCTACCTAGCATGCATGCTATAACTTAGGGTGCCAGCGCTTTGTTTATTTATGCTTAGGGTCTGCGCCTGGCTTTGTACAAAGGGTTACATGCTTGCCGGCAAGGCTTGTACAAAAGGTGGCTTGCCGGGTGGCCCAGTAGCCGCGCCTTATGGGTAAAACTTGCGAATATGCTCTTTGTTCCAGGAGTTGCTCATTGGAATGGCATCCTCGGTCTCCAGGCGGACTGCGCCGGGCCTGGTGACTCGTGTTACCCGATAAAGGCCTTCCCACTTTCGTGTCAACTTGTTGGAATTCTTGGCCGACTGAATGTGCCGAAGAACAAGGTCGCCTTCCTCAAAGCTCCGGGTATGAACCTTGCAGCTATGGTAGCGGCGCAAGGCTTGCTGGTAGCGTGCTTCTCTCACAGCCGCCCGGAGATGATCTTCCTCAAGGAGCGTTGCGTCATCTTGCCGCAATCGCTCTTGCTCAAACTCATCATAAGCGAGCACTCGAGGTGACCCGTATTTAAGTTTCGTGGGGAGAACTGCTTCTGCCCCGTAGACCAGGGCAAAGGGTGTCTGGCCGGTAGCTCGATTTGGCGTCGTTCTGATCGACCAAAGAACAGCCGGCAACTCGTCAATCCAGCGCCTTCCACTCTTGCGTAGCCTGTCAAAAGACTTCGTTCTTAAGCCTCGCAGGACTTCAACGTTTGCTCTCTCTGCTTGGCCGTTGCTTCGTGGGTGTGCCACGGAAGCAAAATAGGCCTTGCTGCCGAGATCCTCAATGTACTGCATGAAGGCGTGGCTTGTGAGCTGTGTGTCGTTGTCGGTGATGATCCTGTTGGGTACCCCAAAACGGCAAACTAGCCCCTTGAAGGACTTAATGGCTGACTGCGCTGTCACCTTCCTCACCGGTTCCACCTCTGGCCACTTTGTGAACTTGTCGATTGCAATGTACAAGTACTCAAAGCCCCCGACGGCACGAGGGAAAGGGCCCAATATGTCGAGCCCCCAGACCGAGAAGGGCCAGGAGAGAGGGATGGTTTGAATGGCTTGAGCTGGTTGATGAAGCTTCTTTGAATGGAACTAGCACGCTTCACACTTGGTTACTAGTGCCATCGCATCCTGGAGGGTAGTGGGCCAGAAGAAACCTTGCCAGAAAGCCTTGCCAGCAAGGGCCCTCGACCCAATGTGGGAGCCACATATGCCTCCATGTCGGGGAAACTGATCCTCGAACACCTATGGGGCCGGCTGATCGGGCCCCTTTCGGTTCGGAGGGGGGCAGAGATCGCACGAAGAGCAGATCAAGGCGAGGCACACGAGCAGTTTACCCAGCTTCGGAGCTCTCCGGAGAGATAATACTCCTACTGCTGCTTGTCTGGTTGTATTATCTGGTGTTCTTGCTCTCCAAAGCGAGAGTGTGATGTTCTCTGGGCTACGGATGGATCGAAGCAAACTATCTGAGGCTTCGAACCTATGAGCCGAACCCCCTCTACGTTGCGCATGGGCCTCCTTTTATACGCTAAAGGGGTCACCGACAGGTGGCAACGCAGAGGAGGGTAAAAACGTAAAAAGCGAGGTAGTTGATACAGTTGCTTGTACAGTGCATCCTACCTAACCCTGACGGCAGGGGACAAGGGCATTAAATGCCCGTTTGAGTCGCCCGAACAGTGCAGAAAAGGACCGTTAGGGGCGCCACCGTTCGCCACGATGGCGATCTTGTTAGCTTCGCATGCCACTGCGCACCACTGGCTGCACAGCCTCCCGCCACGCACGTCCGGAGAGGCCCCCGGAGCGACACGTTGGTGGATGCGCTGGAGCGTGGACGCAGAGTGGCCGCCTGCCGCGACAAGCGCCTTGCCGCTATTGTTATCTTGTCGGGTCCGGAAGCTTGTCGCTCACCGGGCTTCGAGGTACCTTGGTTTGTTTTCCCGGCAAGCTCCTCTTGCCGGGGCCTTGTTACCTTGCCGGAGCGCGTGGCGCATCGCGGCAAGTTCATTGGAGCGTCTTGGTCGACCTTCCCGGCAAGCTCCTCTTGCCGGGGTCTTGTCTCCCTAGCTTAAATACTTTGTTCTTGGATGGCTCCAAGGGAACCTTGGAGGGTCTTGGCGTTCGCCCGGCAAGCCTTGCCGCGGGGTGCTGCAACTGCCCGTGCACAAGTTCGGGGTACTAGGGTACCCTTATTCTAGTACACCGACAGGAGCCCCCGCGCCTGGGCCAGACACGATGCCGAGCGCTGTTGGGCCAGGCCCAAGACAGGGCACGGGCACACGCGGGCTGGGCCACGCTAAATCTTGTTCCGTATCCACCGCACTCTCCCATAACGGCACGCGTTGATTGCGGCATCGTGGGAGAGATCGTGGGTGGTTGTTTAAGCGGAAGGCCAAAACGTCCGCCCCGTCCCTCTTTATAAGCAGAGGAAACAGGGGAAGTTCGTTCCCCCTTGCTGCTTGCTGCTACTCCTTCTTCACAAACTCCGCCGCTCCCCTCTTCTTCTCGAAGCCGAGAGAGCAGCGCTCCCCCCCCCATTGCCACCAGCATCACCACGCCGTCGACCTTCTCCACCACCTCCGACATGGCCCTGGAAGGCGACAAGGGAAAGGGCGTGAAGTCGGCCGAGGCGCAGTGGCTTGCGGCGCTGTGGAAGGAGCGGGCGATCTTCACTCCCCAGCTCGGAGTGCAGGAGCTGAGGGAGTACTTCTACCTCTTTTGGGCGACGGAGACGCGTGCGCATCCGCGCACGAGGGTACTCCCGGCTACTGCCTCGGAGTCGGCTCCAAATGGGTACCCGTTCTTCCCGCTATTCTTCTACTATGGGCTCTGCCCGCCCTTCTCGGAGTTCTTTTGTGACATTATGAATACGTATGGCTTCCGCCTCCTTGACTTCACCCCCAATGCTGTCTTGACCATGGCAGTTTTCGCACACTTGTCCGAAAACTTTGTCGGAGTCCACCCTAGTGTAGCCCTTTTCCGCCACTTCTTCATACCTCGGGTAGAGAGAGGAGAGCTGCTTGCCGGAGGGATTGCCTGGGTCTTGAGAGTCGGCAAGAAAGAGGCGTACTTGGAGGGTGAGCTTCGCAGCAAGTGGGAGGAGTGGAGAGCGGAGTGGTGTTGGATCGTCGAGGAAGATCCGCAGCCCTTCACCGCCGTGCGCCAAACTCCAATAGTGCGCAGCAATGACTGGAGCAACATGGCCCCGGAAGACGAGAGGCTGAAGATCGCCATCACTATAATTCTTCGCCTCAGGCTTGCCGGGCTCACCGTAGGTGTTGTCGGGCAGATTTCCTTCGCCGCCGCATTGCCCCCCTGCAGGAGAGGAGGAGGCCCACCTGGGAATTCAAGAATTCGCGGACATCATGAGGCTGCGGCCGGGCCTGAACTACAACTTCACTGTCTTGGAGTTGGATGCAATGCTCTTGGAGTTATTCAAACGCGACCCCCAGCACCCATTCACACTGCCGAGGGGCGTAGTTCCTTTGTGCAATAACTCTTCACTTGACCGGATCCGCGCCATGATGCCGTTGTGCGATTCACACGGCATCGTCCTGACTTGGCAAGAGCCTGCGGACGATGTTGTGCGAGTGTTCTTCGACACCTTGGAGGAGTTGCCGGTCCGCGGTGACGAGCAGAAGAGCCTCACTCGCGACACCACCGACAAGGAGCTGCAGCTTATTGCTACCAGGGCGGAAGAGGCTGCGGCCGCAGCTGCTGCGGGTGTGTTTGGGTTTACCATGGAGGAGGCAGAGGCCGCAGAGGCGGCAAACCTTGCCAAACGTGCGGAGTTCATGGGCGAGGAGGAGCCTGCTGGTTCCGAAGCCGAGTCGAGCGAGGCCGGCGAGGAGGAGGCTGAGCCTTCAGAGAGCTTGCTGCAGGCAGAGCCCCGGCCCCGCCAAGGAGGCGCCTTCACAGGGCCGGGGACGCAGCAGGGCGGCAGCCGGCTCCACAGCCACCGAGCCGCGCGACGCGCTCTACCGCGGCAAGTAATGTTGCGCGGGAGCGCCTCACGCAACAGCGGCAACTGGAGCGGGATCTTCCCGGGCCACCGCCGCCGCCCCTGCCAAGCGGGCAAGGGATCCTACTCCTCCACCTCGCCGCACCGGAGGAGGGCCGGACTTCGATCTTTCCGCGCTCAGCTCCGATGAGGAGGAAGATGAGTGAGTTTCCTTGGTGCCCTTATAATCCTTCAAGCTTGTTGTTTATATCTTGTATCTGACTTGCTCCAATCTGGACTCTTTTCTTTTCAGAACACTGGCCCAGAGAGCGGCGAAGAGGGCCAAGGCCGCAGTGATCGTCATCGAGGATGACCCCATCGCGTCAGCAGGAGGTGGGTCAGAGACCACCTTGACGGACCCGGCAATCACTCCTCGTAGCAGCCCCCAGCGCAGCCCCCAGCGTAAGTTCATAGTTTAGCCTTCTGCTGTCGGGCGCGCTTGAGTGCTTTTTCCTTTATTGATATCTTGCTTATTGACTTGTGCAGGAGCAGAGCAGCCTCATCAGGAGCGCCCGGAGGCCGGTCCCGAAGTGCCACCTGCTTCGACTGCACTGCCAAGGGAGGAGTCCCCGGCAAGGGAGCGCTCTCCGGCAAGGGGGGACTCTCCGGCAAGGGACGGCACTGCTGATCCTGCGGCGGCCGAGGCCGCTACTGAAGATCTTGGCGCAGGTAATCCACTTGCGCAAAAACTTTCCCTTGGGTTCTGCTTCTTTTGTTTTTCCTTTCTTGGATTTTTTGATTGATTTCCCTCCCTTCTTCGTTCTTCAGACCCATCTTCGGCTGAGCCAATGGAGACAGAGGGCGCCGGCAAGGAAGGTGCCGGTGCTGATGTGACCGCCGGCGAGGAGGCCGCTAGGGCGGTTGCTACGGAAGACGGCGAGGGGTCGGGCGATCGCACTGACGACCCTGAGGCCGCAGGAGCGCCGGGCACTGCACCGACCGCCGAACCCTCGGCCGCTTCTGCGGAGCCGGGCTCCGAGGAGCCCCAGCCCGGCGCCTATTTGCAGGCCGGTGACAACATCTTCATCAAGCTACCCTGGGCGTCGAGCTCCAGGGCGCCAGTCGATGGGGAGACTTTTGACGGGGAGGTGCTCGCCTCTGCTAGGCTGTCATTGGTTGACGCGCCCGGCAGCAGCAGCGGCGAGCCTGAGGAGGAGCAGCTGCTGCGGAAGCTGTTGTCACTCTACCGCACCCGGCAAGCCAAGCTGGCTTCCTAGGAAGCGCTTGTCGCGAAGGCGGGAGTTGACATGGAGAAGCGCGCGGAGGAGCTCCGGGGACAAAATCAAGAAGCTCTCCGGTCCCTGGCGCAGGAGCGGGAGCGAGTAGACGAGGAGCGCACGGCCTTTCTTCTCGAGAAGGCCGAGGCTGAGGAAGAACAAAGGCTTGCTGCCGAGAAGTAGTCCGCGCGGGAAGGCGAGCTAGTGCAGCGGAAGGCCCACCTCGACAGCTACGAGGAAGAGCTCGCCGAGCGTGACCGAGCACTTGGCGGGGCGCTCAAGGAGGCAAAGGATGCCGCGGCAACTGCAGAGGCCGCCAATAAGGAGCTAGAGGAGAAGGTGGCGTGGCTGGAGGCCGATATTGGGAAGACCGGCAAGGAGATTGCCGCTCTCAAGCGCGAGTGCGAGAAGGATGCTGCCGCCCATGGTGAGCTGCAAGGCTTTCTCGCTGAGAGGGGCAAGGAGCTCAGCGCCGCCAGGGATTCCAAGGCAGACTTGGAGCTGAAGCTGGCCACGCTGATGCAGACGCTGGAGGCCGCCAATGACCGGGAGAAGACCTTGGCGGAGAAGGTCAAGGCTGATGCGGCGCTGCTGGAGAGCATTGCAGTCACCCAGAACTCCTTCAGAGACACAGTGGAGCACTGGACCGAGGGTCTGGTGAACACCGCCGCCGTCATCAACGAGGAGCTGGCGCAGCTGGGGATGGAGGACTTTGGGTATCCTTCCGACGAGAGCCTTCAACCCAGCGCCAAGCTCAGTCTATTCTTCAAGGGCATGGCGACGGCACTCCAGCGGCTCCGAGAGAGGATCCCGAAGCAGCTGGCCGACGAGTCGCGCAAAATCTGCGCTGGGGTGCTCCAGAAGGTGCTAATGAAGGTGGCCTTCCGCACCCAGACCTCAGCTTCACCAACGTCCTCCGATCCTTGCCGCCCGACGCCGATCTGGACGCACTCAAGGCCCTTGTCGCACCCATTGTGGACAAGGTGAGCGAGATCAAGCGAGTCGAGGGCGGGCGCGTAGATTAGGCCGCCCATTTCTTCTTTTCCCTTGTCGCTGCTAATCATGTTATGAAAACAGTCTGTTAGAGCTGCGACAAGTTATCTTTGTAATATAACTTTATTTCTGTTATCAATTGCAATGTTATTTCCTCTACTAGATTCCTTCCTTTGTATGTTTTCACCCTACGCTTTTAGGGAACTTGTCGGCGCAGGCGCCCGAGCCGCGAGCGCTGAGTGCGGAACTTCAGCAGCCTGCTGGCGGCGGCGCTTCCGACAAGAAGCCTTGTCGCGACTAGATGCAGCACACTTAAGCTATTGAGCGGACTCGAAACAAAGTAAGGGCGCAACTAGCCACGAGTTGGTTCCTCCGCGCACAGGTTTTCCATACAAAGCAGGGTCGTTCGAGGAAGATAACTCAAAAATTTAAAAAGAGATTGCTCAAACTTTGGCAACTTAGCTTTTCTGTCATTTGCTTCCCGGTAAGGCAAGTCTTTGCTTGAACGACGCTTGGTCCATACCACAATCTTCTCCTTCCCCCCGGCAAACTTGTGTGCGAGGGAACCTTCTTTTCCTTTAAAAGAAAAAGAAAGAAGAGAAAATACTAATATGCAGCACTTCGACTCGTTACTTCTTACCGGATGTAAGTGCTGCACAAAGTGTTAGATAATCACATGCAAGAAAGAAACTAACGCATGAAATGGACAAGCTGTGCGGAGCACATGGGTTTTACTTATGCACGGGATTTGCGCCTGGCTTTGTACAAAGGATTACATGCAACAGCGGCAAGACTTGTACAAAAACTTACGAAGATGTTCTATGTTCCAGGAGCTGCTCACTGGAATGCCATCTTCGGTCTCAAGGCGGACCGCGCCAGGCCTTGTGACTTGTCTCACCCGATAAGGGCCTTCCCACTTCAGCGTCAACTTGTTGGAATTCTTGGCGGACTGAACGCGCCGAAGAACAAGGTCGCCTTCCTCGAAGCTTCTGGCTTTAACTTTGCGGCTATGATAGCGGCGCAAAGCTTGCTGGTATCGAGCAGCTCGTACAGCAGCCTGAAGACGATCTTCCTCAAGGAGCAGCGCGTCGTCTTGCCGCAGCTGTTCTTGCTCAAGCTCATCATAAGCGAGCACTCGAGGTGATCCATATACGAGTTCCGTGGGGAGAACTGCCTCTGCTCCATAGACTAGAGCGAAAGGTGTCTGGCCAGTGGCTCGATTTGGCGTCATTCTGATCGACCAAAGAACCACCGGCAATTCCTCGATCCAGTTCCTTCCGCACCTGTGCAGCCTGTCGAAAGTTCTGGTCTTGAGCCCGCACAGCACTTCAGCATTTGCCCTCTCTGCTTGACCGTTGCTTCTCGGATGAGCAACAGAAGCGAAGCAGACCTTGGCGCCAAGGTCTTGGACGTACTGCACGAAGGTGCGGCTCGTGAATTGCGTGCCGTTGTCGGTGATGATCGTGTTAGGGATCCCGAAACGGCAAACAATTGACCTGAAGAACTTGACTGCTGACTGTGCTGTCACCTTCCTCACTGGCTGCACTTTCGGCCACTTTGTGAACTTGTCGATTGCGACGTACAAGTACTCAAAGCCCCCGACAGCTCGGTCGAAGGGGCCGAGGATATCGAGCCCCCAGACCGAAAATGGCCAGGATAAAGGGATCGTCTGGAGAGCTTGAGCTGGCTGGTGTATCTGTTTGGAGTGGAACTGGCACGCTTCACACTTCGTTACTTGTGCAGTTGCATCCTGGAGGGCTGTTGGCCAAAAGAAACCTTGCCGGAACACTTTGCCGGCAAGTGCTCTTGCGCCAATGTGGTTACCACATATGCCTCCATGTATCTCTGCCAACAGCTCTTGTCCGTCTTCCCGGCGAATACACTTCAATTTCACGCTGTTGAGTCTTCTTCTGTACAGTATGCTATCGACAAACTGGTGCATACTTGACTGCCGGGCTACTCTTTCCGCTTCTTCTTGCTCTTCGGGAAGTTCTCCTGTCTGAAGGAAACAGACAATCTGCTGTGCCCATGCTGGAGCCTGTGGCTCGACAACAAGGACTAAAGGCACATCTGCTGCTGTGGGAACATCTGCCTCTACGGCAAGGACTTGCGGCGCTGCTGGAGCTTGATGTTCCCCGGCAAGCTTGCCGGAGCAAAACTTGTCGGGAGCGTTTGCTTCAACGGAACAAACCATAAGGCTTGCCAGAGCAGACTGCCCCTCAGCATCTATGGTGTTGATCTTGGGGACTTTCTTGGCGGCGGCTTCGGGGAGCTCTGCCAGAAAGTAGTCACCAGAAACCAACTTCCTCTTTTTGCTTTGTCCAGTTGATGTTGTTACGGATGGTTGAGTCAACTTGAGCACAAAGATCCCTGGTTCCACAGGTAACTTTAGTGCGGCGCACTTTGACAGTCCATCAGCAATATCATTCTGAGCTCTTGGGATATGCTCCATTTGTAGGCCGTCAAAGTGCTCCTCTAGCTTCCACACTTCATCGACATACGCTTCCATCAACGGACTCTGGTAGTTCTTGTTCACTTGTCGGATGACAAGATGTGAGTCACCCCTGACAATGAGCTTCTTGATCCCAAGGTCTGCTGCGATTCTGAGACCGGCAAGCAATCCTTCATACTCTGCAGTATTGTTGGTTGCTTGCTCCTTGTGAAAGTGCATCTGGACTATGTACTTGAGGTGCTCTCCGGTGGGTGCGACAAGCAGCACACCTGCACCGGCGCCTTGCAGCGAGAAGGCTCCATCGAAGTACATCAGCCACTCTTTGCTTGCCTCTTTGACGGGGATGCTTGTTTCTGGAATTTCTTCATCTGGGGTTGGCGTCCACTCTGCTATGAACTCTGCCAATGCTCTGCTTTGGATAGTTGAGGTGCTCTCAAATTTGAGGCCAAAGCTTGACAGTTCCAGCGCCCACTCGACAATCCTGCATGTTACTTCTGGATTTTGCAGTATCCTCTTCAGCGGAAAGTGAGTGACGACTGTGATCTCATGTGCTTGGAAGTAATGGCGCAGCTTTCTCGAGGCCATGAGGAGGCCGAAAAGCAACTTCTGCACACCAGAGTACCTTGATCTAGCTCCGTGCAGAAGAGAACTGACAAAGTAGACTGGGCGCCGCACCATTCTCCTTGGCATCTCATCTTGTTCCTGCGCAAACCCACGTTTGTCGGGACCAGAGCTTGTCGGCGAAGCCCTTTGCTTGTCGCTGGATGGATCTGCCGTGGTTGCTGGCTCATCATCCGCCTCCCTCTCCGCCACTAACGCAGCACTAACCACTTGATTGGTTGCCGCTATATACAGCAGCAACTTCTCTTGCGGCTTAGCTGCGACAAGCGTTGGAGTGGAGGACAGGTATCTCTTCAAGTCCTGCAGCGCAGCCTCCGCTTCCGGAGTCCATTTCATTGGACCTGCCTTTTTCAAAATTTTGAAAAATGGCAGGGCGCGCTCAGCAGATCTAGAGATAAACCTGCTGAGAGCAGCCACGCAGCCGGCAAGCCTTCGTACATCCTTGACGCGCTTTGGTGCTTCGATCTGCTCGATGGCTTTGATCTTGTCAGGATTGGCTTCAATTCCTTGCTGAGACACGAAGAACCCGAGAAGCTTGCCGGAAGGGACTCCAAACATGCACTTCTCGGGGTTAAGCTTGAGGTTGATCTTGCGCAGGTTTGCAAATGTCTCATCTAAATCTTGAATCAAGGTCGCTTTGTCCTTGCTCTTGACCACTATGTCATCCATGTAAGCTTCTACATTTCTGTGTATTTGTGGCTCAAAAGCATGGTGAACTACCCTTGCAAATGTTGAACCAGCATTCTTCAAACAGAAAGGCATCCGTACGAAGCAGTACGTGCCACACGGGGTGATAAATGCGGTTTTTTCTTCATCTTCTTCTGCCATGAAGATCTGATGGTATCCTGAGTATGCATCAAGAAATGAAAGAAAATCACATCCGGCTGTGGAGTCAACAATCTGGTCAATACGCGGCAAGGGAAATGGGTCTTTGGGACAAGCTTTATTAACATCAGTGAAGTCAATACAAAGTCTCCATTTCCTGTTAGCCTTGCGCATAACAACAGGATTGGCCAACCACGTGGGATGGAGTACTCCTCTGACAAGGCCTGCTGCTTCCAACTTCTTGATTTCTTCTGCGATAAATTCTTGGCGCTCTACTGCCTGCTTCCTGACTCTCTGCTTGACGGGCCGCGCATGAGGACAGACGACAAGGTGGTGCTCAATCACTTTCTTGGGAACACCGGGGATATCAGACGGTTGCCATGCAAACACGTCGACATTTGCCTGCAGGAAAGCAACGAGCGCGCTTTCCTATTTAGGGTCAAGAGTGGTGCTGATGGTGAAGGTACCACCAGTGCCATCCTCCTTAGCGGACACCTTCTTAGTCGCAGGTGGAGCTGCCATCGCCTTCTTGCACTTGCCGGTGGAGCTCGATGGTGCGTCCTCGACGGTAGCGCAGCACTCCGAAGAGGTGCGCTTGCCGGAGTGGGCATCAGAGCTCTTGCCGGACTTGGTCTTCTTCTTCTCCCCGGGAGCTTCAGCGGCAAGTGTCCTTCGTTCTGCTGCGGCTGCTGCTTTCGGCACAGATAAGAGCATCCTTCTTGTCGCCAGGGACAGAGATGACACTTATTGGTCCTGGTATTTTTAGTACGTTGTACGCATAGTGAGAGGCTGCCATGAACTTGGCGAGTGCCGGACGGCCAAGGATTCCATTGTAAGGTAATGGAAAATTGGCAACGTCAAACGTGACCCTCTCAGTTCTGAAATTCAGCTCACTGCCAAATGTTACCGGCAATGTGATCTTTCCCTTTGGCTTGCTCCTTCCCGGGTTGATTCCTTGAAATGTGCCGGTCTCTTCGAGCTCGCTGTCAGGGATCTGGAGCTTCTGGAGCACCGCGGAGGAGATCAGGTTCAAGCCGGCCCCGCCGTCAACTAGCATCTTAGTGACCTTGAGGTTGCGGATTGTTGGTGAGACCAACATCGGCAAGCACCCGACCGCAGTTATGCGATCCAGGTGGTCCTCAATATCAAATATGATAGGCGTGCTGGACCATTTCAGAGGCTTGCGTGACTCGACGGGCGGTTCTGCTGCATTAACTTCCCGCATCCACTGCTTGAGCTGGCGGTGCGAGGCATGCAGAGAAGCACCACCGTCAATGCATAGAACCTCTGTAGCTTTCTGGAATTTCTGCTCATCGGTCTCCTCATCATCCATATCTTCATCGTCGCCGTCATCTTCATCCTTGTCGCGGCCGCGAGGAGGTCTGTATCCTTGCCGCGGCGTCCTCCTCGGCCGGGCCGTTTCTTGCCGGATCCACCAGCTCCTTGCTGGGCTTTCTCCTTGTCGCGCCGCTCGTATTCAGCTTTCTATTGCTCAACAAGCTGCTCGACCCTTTTGCAGTTCTGAAGATCATGGCCCTTGGTGCGGTGAATCTTGCAATACTGCTTGTTGGTGCCATCCTGCTTGTCGGCGACCGCCACCTCCGCGGCAACCTCCTTGCCGGAGTCACCAGCTTTGGCTTCCTTGGCGCCGCCACCGTTGCCGGACTGCTCAACAACTAGCACTTCTTTGCCTTTCCTCCTTCTGTTGTTCTGCCGCCGGGTTTTCCTTGTCGGGGCGGCATCTTCGCTGTCAGATCCTCCCGCTCCTATATTTTCTCTAGGGAGTCTCCTCCCTTCCTCAGCACACGCGCACTTGTCGGCCAGTGCATATAACTCACTGACGTCCTTGATCTTGCACATCGCCATTTCCTCCCGCATCCTGCGGTTCCGCACGTTCTGATGGAACGCGCTGATCACCGCGGCAGGGTGGACGTCTGGGATGTTGTGCTGCACACTGCTGAATCTCTGAATGTACTTGCGCAGGGGCTCTCCTTCCTTCTGGGCGAGCAAATGAAGATCACTCTCCTGGCCATGAGGCTTGTGTCCGCCGGTAAAGGCGCCAACAAACTGATGGCACAGATCAGCCCAAGAGGATATGGAGTTGTCCGGCAAGTGCATGAGCCAGGATCTGACATTGGGCTTGAGTACCAGCGGGAAGTAGTTGGCAAGGATCTTGTCATCTCGTCCCATGGTGTAGATGCACCGCAATGGTGTAGATGCTGAGGAACTCTAACGGATGCGTCTTGCCGTCGTACTTCTCCGGTACGTCTAGCTTGAAGTTCTTTGTACTGGGCCACTGGACTTGCCGCAGCTCACGAGTGAACGCAGGACAACCTACCGCGTACGGGAGATCGCCTGGTTCCTCTGGCGCATGCATGTCAACAGAGGGCCCAGCGCGCTTGTCGGATTGACGTCGCGCTTCTCTTCGGCGCTCGATGCGGGTTCGAGCGTCTTCTTGTTGTCGATCATGAAGAACTTGGCGCTGATCGCGACGAGCTCGTGGATCCGATGATGCAGTGGAGTCGCTGTCGAGGTGGATCCGACGAGTCGGCGATCTTGGCCTTCGGGGCGGTGATTGCATGGTAGTTGCACCTCCGCCCGTTTCGTCGCCACCGGCTCTCGTCCGGCGGTCCTGTGGTGGCGGTGACGCGCTCGACCGCCGTGGAGTGTCGCCGTTGGCGTAGCCGATGAGACTATGGATGGTGGCTCTCCATTCGTCGATCTTGTCTGACGTCGGAGGGTAATCTAGGAGAAGTTGAGCTCGCGCCAAAGCTTCTGCTGGGGTAGTGGGTGGCAGTGGCGGACGGCGCGAGGAACGGGACGTGCTCGAACTTCTAACTATGTTAGAAGGAGCAGTATCCCGTCCTGGCGAACGCGCCCCACTCGTGCCAGCATGCTGGCGTGCATGCTGGTCTTGAGCGCCCCGAGATCCACCAGCTTGGCCTTGGTCTATCATGCGCATGGTGCTGCGAGCGCCATGGTGCTGCTGATCTTGCGCCTCCTGAGAGTGGCGCGGAACATATACAGTCGCCGAGGTTTGTGCAGCCTTGTCCTTGGACTTGGCAGCACTGTGAGCACCCTCATCGACGGCTGTTCTTCCGCCGGCGTCCACTCCACCACCCGTTTGCTCCAACGGTGGCGGAAATGACGTGGACGGAGCGGCTGCTGCCGAATTCTTCTTCTTCGGTGGCATGTTGATGAAGGGAATGAAGATCTAGCTCGTGTGAACACCGGATCAAGTTCACACAATCCCGCCGCCCCTACCTGGCACGCCAAAGATGTCGGGGAAACTGATCCTCGAACACCTATGGGGCCGGCGGACCGGGCCCCTTTCGGTTCGGAGGGGGGCGGAGATCGCATGAAGAGCAGATCGAGGCGAGGCACACAAGCAGTTTACCCAGCTTCGGAGCTCTCCGGAGAGATAACACTCCTACTGCTGCTTGTCTGGTTGTATTATCTGGTGTTCTTGCTCTCCAAAGCGAGAGTGTGATGTTCTCTGGGCTACGGATGGATCGAAGCAAACTATCTGAGGCTTCGAACCTATGAGCCGAACCCCCTCTACGTTGCGCATGGGCCTCCTTTTATACGCTAAAGGGGTCACCGACAGGTGGCAACGCAGAGGAGGGTAAAAACGTAAAAAGCGAGGTAGTTGATACAGTTGCTTGTACAGTGCATCCTACCTAACCCTGACGGCAGGGGACAAGGGCATTAAATGCCCGTCTGAGTCGCCCGAACAGTGTAGAAAAGGACCGTTAGGGGCGCCACCGTTCGCCACGATGGCGATCTTGTCAGCTTCGCATGCCACTGCGCACCGCTGGCTACACAGCCTCCTGCCACGCACGTCCGGAGAGGCCCCCAGAGCGACACGTAGGTGGATGCGCTGAAGCGTGGACGCAGAGTTGCCGCCTGCCGCGGCAAGCGCCTTGCCGCTGTTGTTATCTTGTCGGGTCCGGAAGCTTGTCGCTCACCGGGCTTCGAGGTACCTTGGTTTGTCTTCCCGGCAAGCTCCTCTTGCCGGGGCCTTGTTGCCTTGCCGAAGCGCGTGGCGCGTCGCGGCAAGTTCATTGGAGCGTCTTGGTCGACCTTCCCGGCAAGCTCCTCTTGCTGGGGTCTTGTCTCCCTAGCTTAAATACTTTGTGCTTGGATGGCTCCAAGGGAACCTTGGAGGGTCTTGGCGTTCGCCCGGCAAGCCTTGCCGCGGGGTGCTGCAACTGCCCGTGCACAAGTTCGGGGTACTAGGGTACCCTTATTCTAGTACACCGACACTCCATGAATCTCTGCCAACAGTTCTAGTCCTTCCTCCCGGGAGATGCATTTCAATTTCACCCCATTCGGTCTTTTTCTGTACAAGATGTTGTCAACGAATTGATACAGAGGAGACCGGCGGGCTACTCTCTCTGCCTCTTCCTGCTCCTTAGGAAGCTCTCCTTTTTGGAGGAATCGGATGGTGTGCTGCTCCCATGGCAGAGCCCGTGGCTCGACGACAAGGACCAAAGGCATCTCTTCTGCCACGGGAGCGGCCGCCTCTACGACCATGGCCTGAGGCCCCACCGGAGTCGGTTGCCCCACGACAGAATCGACATCTGCGGCAACATCTTCGCCAGCGGCTCCGGGGAGCTTGGTGGGGAAGTACTTGCCGGGGCCCAGCTTCCTCCGCTTGTTCTGCCCGGCTGATGGTTCACCGGATGGTTGAGTTAAATGAAGCACAAAATTACCTGGTTCCACATGTAGCTTCAGGGCAGCGCGCTTTGACAGGTAGTCAGCGATGTCGTTTTCTGTCCGAGGGACATGCACTGCTCGTATACCGTCAAAGCGCTCCTCTAGTTTCCTCACTTCATCCACGTAAGCTTCCGTCAACGGGCTCTGATAATCTTTGTTGATCTACCTGACGACTAGCTGCGAATCACCCCTGACGATGAGCTTTTTGATTCCGAGGTCCGCCGTGATCCTGAGACCGACAAGCAAGCCCTCGTACTCGGGGGTGTTAGTAGTTGACATTTCCCGGGGAAAGTGCATTTGGATGACATACTTGAGGTGCTCTCCGGTGGGTGCGACAAGCAGCACACCAGCACTGGCGCCTTGCAGTTAAAAATCCCCATCAAAGTACATGATCCAGTTCCGGCTCATTTCCTTGTCGGGGGAGTGGTCACCTGTACATCTTCGTCGGGCGTCGAGGTCCATTCTGCAACGAACTCCACCAAGACTCTGCTCTGAATCGTCGAGGTGATTTCGAACTTTAAACCAAAACTCGACAGCTCCAGGGCCCATTCCACGATCCTCCCCGTTGCATCTGGGTTATGCAGTATCCGTTGCAACGGGAGGCGGGTGACCACGCTGATCTCGTGCGCTTGGAAGTAATGACGCAGCTTCCTCGAGGCCATAAGGAGGCTAAAGAGCAATTTTTGCACACCTGATTACCTCAACCTAGCCCCCTGCAAGAGGGAGCTCACGAAGTAGACTGGGTGTTGCACCATTTTCTTCTTCTGCGCCACTTCACGCAGTCACGCGGGACCCGTTGCACTAGCATCAGCCTCTGCTGGGGACTCAGTCTTGCCGGGATCGAGCCCTGCCGGGGAGGGTTCCGGCTCACCACCCATTGACTCTGCCGCTGCCGCTGCCTCTTCGTCGACCTCTCTCTGCGCCACTAGTGCGGTGCTAACCACCTGATTTGTTGCTGCTAAGTACAGCATCAACGGTTCTTGTGGTTTGGGTGCAACCAGCACTGGGGTAGAGGAGAGGTACTTCTTCAAATCCTGCAGCGCTGCCTCGGCCTCTGAGGTCCACTCCATTGGGCCCGTCTTCTTCAAGATCTTGAAAAAGGGAAGGGCACGCTCCGCGGACTTGGAGATGAATCTGGTCATGGCGGCAACGTAGCCAGTGAGACGACGCATGTGTTTGATCCGTTTAGGTGCCTCAATCTGCTTGATGGCCTTGATCTTATCTGGGTTTGCCTCAATCTTGCGTTGCGACACAAAGAACCCGAGAAGCTTGCCGGACGGGACACCTAAGACACACTTCTCAGGGTTCAACTTGAGGTTGATCTTGCGCAGGTTCGCAAATGTTTCCTCCAGATCTTGCACAAGTGTTGCTCTATCCTTGGTTTTGACCACTATGTCATCCATATAAGCTTCCATATTTCTATGTAGCCGGGGCTCAAAACCAATTTGGACTGCTCTTGCAAAGGTTGAGCCGGCACTTTTCTACCTCAAAGGCATCTGTAAAAAGCAATACGTACCACATGGGGGATGAACGTTGTCTTCTCCTCGTCTTCTTTTGTCATGAAGATCTGGTGGTACCCTGAGTAGGCGTCAAGGAATGATAACAGGTCACATCCAGCCGTGGAGTCAACAATTTGGTCGATGCACGGTAACGGGAAGGGATCCTTTGTATAAGCCTTATTGATGTCTGTGTAATCAATACACAACCTCCACTTCCCATTTGCCTTGCGCACCACTACCGGGTTGGCCAACCACGTTGGATGGAGCACCCCCCTTACCAAGCCTGCCGCCTCTAGTTTTCTGATCTCCTCCATGATGAACTCCTGCCTCTCTAGAGCTTGCTTCCTGACCTTCTACTTGACGGGCTGCGCATGAGGACAGACAGCAAGATGGTGCTCAATGACTTCCCTGGGAACGTCGGGGATGTCGGAGGCTTGCCATGCAAAAACATCGACATTCGCCCGCATGAAAGTGACGAGCTCGCTTTCCTATTTGATGTCGAGGGTGGAGCTTATGGTGAAAGCTCCCCCCGTGCCGTCCTCCTTGACGGGCACCTTCTTGGTCTCTGGTAGCACAGCTCTGGACTTCTTGGTCTTGCCGATGGAGCTCTCTGGCACATCCTCAACGGAAGCGCAACACCCTGAAAGAGGTGCGCTTGCCGGAGTGGGTGCAGGGGGTCTCGCCAGCCTTTCTCCCTCCTGGGACTCCGTCGGCAGGAGCAGGTGCCTTGGCGGCAGCTGCTGCAACTGCTTCCCGGTAGAGTTGGTCGCCACAAATCAACTCGTCTTTCTTGTCGGAGGGGACGGTGATGCTGTTCATCGGCCTGGGCATCTTCAGCGTGTTGTAGGCTTAATGTGAAGCCGCCATGAACTTGGCTAGTGCCGGGTGGCCGAGGATCCCGTTGTAGGGCAAGGGGGTCTCGTCTACATCAAAGACAATCCTCTCTGTCCTGTAGTTCAGCTCGCCTCCGAACGTCACGGGCAGCGTGACCTTTCCCTTCAGCTGGCTCCTCCCCGGGTTGACCCCTTGGAACATGCCCGTCTCCTCGAGGTCTCCATCAGGGATCTGCAGCCTCTTGATCACAACAGGCTAGATCAAGTTCAGACCGGCCCCGCCGTCAACCAGCATCTTTGTCATGTTGAGGTTGCGGTTTGTTGGTGAAACCGACATCGGCAAGCACCCGATCACAGTAGTGTGGTCGGGATGGTCCTCAGTGTCGAAGACGATAGGCGTGCTGGACCACTTCAGCGGCTTCCGTGCATCGAACGACGGCTCCACCACTGTGATCTCACGCGCCCACTGCTTGAGCTGGCGATGGGATGTATGCAGCGAGGTGCCACCATCAATGCACAAGGCTTCTGTGGCTTTTTGGAACTCGTGGTCGCCGGACTCACCGTCCTCATCGTGATCATCGTCTTCCTGCTTCTTGTCGCAGCCCCGGGCGGGCCTCTCCTGCTGATTATCTTTGTCGCGACAGCCTCCTTGGCCGCCACGCTTCTTGATGGATCCCTCGGCACCCTCTTGGCCCTTCTCCTTGTCCCGCCGCTCATACTCGGCTTTCTGCTTCTTAGCGAGCAGCTCCACTTGCCGGCAGTTCTGGAAGTCATGGCCCTTGGTGCGGTGGATCTTGCAATACTGCTTGTCGGAGCCCCCTGGCTTATCGGCAGCCGCCAAGGCCCGACAAACGACACGCCCGACAACCTACTTGCCGGGGTCACTCGCCTTGGATTTATTGGTGGTGCCGGTATCGTCGGACCCCTCGACGGCAAGCACGGTCTTGCCCTTGCGCTTCTTGTTACGGCGTCGGCCCTTCTTCGCCGAGGTGGCGGTATCATCCATGGAGTCGGTTTTCGTGCCGGCGTCTTCGCGGGGGTACTTCCTTCCCTCTTCAGCACGAGAGCACCGATCGGCTAGAACATAAAGCTCGGCCACATCCTTGACCTTGTTCATCGCCAGCTCCTCACGCATTTTGCAATTGTGCACATTCTGATGGAATGCACAAATCACGGCGGCAGGATGAACGTCGGGAATGTTGTACTGCACTCGGCTGAACCTTTGGATGTACTTACGCAAGTTTTCTCCTTCTTTCTGGGCGATGATGTGCAAGTCGCTCACCTGGCCATGAGCTTGGTGGCCTCCAGTAAAGGCACCAACAAACTCATGACACAAATCCGCCCAAGAAGAAATGGCGTCCACCGGCAAGTGAATGAACCATGACATAACATTGGGCTTGAGTGCCAACGGGAAGTAATTGGCAAGCACCTTATCGTCGCGGTCCCCAGAAGCTTGCATCGTGATGGTGTAGATGCTGAGGAACTCCGACGGGTGAGTCTTGCCGTTGTGCTTCTTGCCAATGTCGGGCTTGAACATGGAGTGGGAGGGCCACTGGAACTGCCACAGCTCACGGGTGAAGGCTGGACAACCCACCTCATAGGGTAGGCCACCGTAGCCTCCCGGTGCTAGGTGGTCCATAGTGGGCCCTACCCGCCTATCCGACTGGTGGCATGCGTCATGCCGACGCTCGATGGTGGTTCCAACGTCTTCATGAGCTCGCTCCCAAAGAACTTGGCGTTGGTTGCGGTGGGTTCGCGGGTCGGACAACGCTATCGGGATATCATCACGAGCGTCATCGCGATGGACCGACACCCGCGGTGGCCAGTATGGAGGAGGCGAGTGCACCGTGGCCGCATCGTCTCCAACCCGACCTCCGCTGGCGTGCGGTGGCTCGACGGAGCGTCAGCCAATAGGTCCCGCCGGCCGCAACTGATCGTTGTTAGCGATGCCGACGAGGTTCCGGACGGTGGCCTCCATTCGTCAAGCTTCTCCGCAGCGGGAGGAAAGTCGAGGAGTAGCTGCGTGCGTGCTAGGGCTTCTGCTGGCGTGGGCAGCGGCGAAAGCTGTGGGGACCGTGATGCGCTTCGACTTCTAACCGCATTAGAAGGAGCCCCATCACGGCCCCGCTGTCACGCCCAATATGCGACCCTATCCTAAAGAAACTCGAAGGTCCCACCAAGGATAGAAGCACATATTGGAGACGCTTTTGCAAGGTGGATACCATTACAACGTACCATTACATAATAGTTGGGGATACATACAAAATGCATACAATGTCACATGAATACAACATCATCATACATAAGAGCACCATCCGACTACGGATGAAACACAAGCAGAAACTCAAACGACATCCACCCTGCTAGCCTAGGCTGCCGACCTAGAACCTATCCCCTGATCGAAGAAGAAGCAGAAGAACTCAAAAACAAGAAAACATCGCTCTCGCAGCATGATCATCGCATAACCTGCACCTGCAACTATTGTTGTAGTAATCTGTGAGCCACGAGGACTCAGCAATCCCATTACCATGGGTATCAAGACTAGCAAAGCTTAATGGGAAAGGAAGGGGTAAAGTGGTGAAGTTGCAGTAGTGGCTAAGCAAAATATGGTGGCTAACATGCGCAAATAAGTGCGAGAAGAGAAGCCGATGGAAAGGTCGAGAAGCTAGAAGTGATCAAGAAGTGATCCTGAAACTACTTACGTTCAAACATAACCCAAAACCGTGTTCACTTCCCGGACTCCGTCGAGAAGAGACCATCATGGCTACACACATGGTTGATGCGTTTTAATTCGAATCTGGTGTCAAGTTCTCTACAACCGGATATTAACAAATTCCCAATTGCCACATAACCACGGGCACGGCTCTCGAAAGTTTATACCCTCCAGGGGTGCCCCAACTTAGCCCATCACAAGCTCTCATGATCAACGAAGGATATTCCTTCTCCCGGGAAGACCCGACCAGTCTCGGAATCCCGGTTTACAAGACATTTCGACAATGGTAAAACAAGACCAGCAAGATCACCCGACTATGCCGAAAAATCCCGATAGGAGCTGCACACATCTCGTTCTCAGGGCACACCGGATGAAACATGCTACAAGTAAAACTAGACTGCGAGTTTCCCCGAAGTGGCCCCGCAGGTGGCTCGGTTCGGACCAACACTTAG